>NC_041402.2:149431161-149731161 GCF_900747795.2 Erpetoichthys calabaricus | reverse complement strand
ATGAAGTTCCAACCGCCGATCTTTACGCATGTTTTCCACAACCTTCGCGACTGTCTCGTCGGAAATGGACGGTCTCCTGCGCAAACTTCGCACTTGGCAGTAGCGTTCAACAGGACCTCCATTTTCAAGGGCTGCCAAGCCAAGATTGAGCATCCCAGCGAAGCCACACATGCTTGTTTGGGAGTGGAGGAAACACCAATCACAACAGTGTGGCCAACAGCCATACGAACAGTTTCTCTATGTCCCCACCGCTTTGGAGACCTTTCTTTTGAGATTGCCCTCGTATTTGGCCATTTCGGTACACTTGATTGCGACAACCGAACAATTCAGCGGCAGCCATCAACTCACATGCAGAACCATTAAGCATTTCGCTCTTATAGTGCTCCTGTGTAGTATAATTATCTCCTGTACCGTCATCAGACCACACCTTGAACCTGTCCCAGTCATTCAATACATAAGACACAATCTTCCTCCGGATATCAAGAGTGAGCCTGATATGGCCGTGCAATATGTAACAGAGAATGGAAAAGGCAGTCGCCATCTCCGGGCATGGAAACCACTCGGTAAGTGACAGTTCTTTGATCGATGGTGATCACCTCGATAGACATGTTAATGGGGGTACGGTTGGAACGATAAAGGAAATGGGTACCCGAACAATGCAAACTAAGTCTAAAATACCTACACAATAACTATAATCATAATAAACAAACAATAAAACAGCGGAGAAGCCGTGGATTAAATAAAAAGGCTGCAGTTATCAGCAGGGAGACGTGAATACCTTGGTGAAGCAAGGAAGGGAATGAAGAGACCGGAGCGACGGATGGCATTATATAGGCAGGCTGCCAACTACGTGGGAGGCGTGAGGATGGGGGACCCAACATCGCCTCACACGGCGACCGAGCTGCAGGCTATGAACGTATATATGTACGTAAGTAGGATTCAGTTAGCGTTGGGAACCCGCATACCAAATTTCTTGATTGACGACCGTTGGAAAGTTCAATATGGCGGCCGACAGTGGCGTCATACCACCGAAATAAGTATGTATATCGGTTTCAGTTAGTGCAGGAAACCCGCCTACCAAATTTCATGAAGACGGGGCCATAAATAAGAAAGTTTAACATGGCGGACGTTGTCGACCATTATGACTGTTACACGTAGAATTTCGAAATGAAACCTGCTTAACTTTTGTAAGTAAGCTGTAAGGAATGAGCCTGCCAAATTTCAGCCTTCTGCCTACACGTGAAGTTGGAGAATTAGTGATGAGTGAGTCAGTGAGGGCTTTGCCTTTTATTAGTATAGATAATGGTTTACCAACTCTAGCTATAGTAGTACAAAAACTCTGGTCGTTCACGCAGAATGTCTGCTAAGTTTCAAAGATACCTTTACTTTGCACACTGGGTAAATATACACTTTTGAGTAGCGTAATTGGCATCTGAAATGTTGTATGTGGTTCACTAGGCCCCCAGTGACCAAGAACCTAAATGTGTTATTTTAGTTGTTATCTATCAAAAATGTCGGATAAAATATCCCTTGGTAAACTAAGCATAGGACTACCAGGTAACAATTTGGGAAGTGTAAGGAACAGAACACAAAAGACAAGAAATTATCGAGTGGTGATATTTTTCAGAATTGGCCAGTGTCAAAATGGGATTCCCACAAGTGTTGCTGCTGGAGAATCAATACAAATTTGGATAAAGATGCAACACGTCTTTAGCAAGGTTAGCACAAATTCGTCAACACAAACATGAACAAAATTGGGTTGATATACTCTCATTGGCAACTTTATTAGGTACACTTGTTTGACTGATTGTGAACTGAAAGATCTAATCAGCCAATCACATGGCAGCAACTCAATGCATTGTCAAGACAACTTGAAGTTCAAACTGAGCATCAGAATGTGGCAAAAAGGAGATCTAAGTGACTTTGAACATGGCATGGTTGTTGGTGCCAGACGGGCTGGTCTGAGTAATTCAGAAAATGTTTATCTACTGGGATTTACAGAGAATGGTCCGAAAAAGAGAAAATATCCAGTGAGCTACAGTGCTCTGGGTGAAAATGCCTTGTTGATGACAGAGGTTAGCAGAGAATGGCCAGACTGGTTCACGCTGATAGAACGTCAACAGTAACTCAAATAACCTTTTGTTACAACTAACTAAGGTATGCAGAAGAACATCCCATGAATGCACAAGACGTGGAAACATGAAGCGGATGGGCTACACCAGCAGGAGACCACACCGGGTGCCACTCCTGTCAGCGAAGAACAGGTAACCAAGGCTACAATTCACACAGGCTCACCAAAATTCAACAGTAGAAGATTGGAAAAACATCACTTGGTGTGATGAGTCCAATTTCTGCTACGACGTTCAGATGATTGGGTCAGAATTTGGAGTTAACATGAAAGCATGGATCCATCCTGCCCTTGTATCAACAGTTCAGGCTCGTGGTGGTGGTGTAATGGTGTGAGGGATATTTTCTTGGCACGCTTTGGGCCCCTTCGTACCAATTGAAGATCTGTTAACTGCCACAGCCTCCATGAGTATTGTTGCTGTCCATGTCCGTCACTTTATGACCACAGTGTACTCCTCTACCCACCAGGATAACGCACCATGTCACAAAGCTCAGATCATCTCAAACTGGCTTCTTTAACATGACAATAAGTTCACTGTACTCACATAGCATCCACAGTCACCAGATCTTTTTAATCCTGTATTTGCCATATATAATTTATTTTTCACATACCCCAACTTACTCTCCAGAGACACCCAGAGTTTTGGGGTCAGAGCGCAGGGTCAGGCTATTTGCAGATAGCATTACTTCGGTCACTGCCAGGATTTGAGCTGGCGACCTTTGAGATCTGCAGCAACAGTGTGATGCTATCTTGTCAATATGGACCAAAATCCCTGAGGAATGTTTCCAGCACCATGTTGACTCTGTGGCACAAAAATGTCTGGCAGTTCTGAAGGCAAAAGGGGGTCCAACCCGGTACTAGCAAGGTGTACCTGATAAAGTGGCTGGTGAGTGTACATTGTACACACACATACCGGTGTTAAACCTATTACATACAATAACCCCGTTGTGATCTTTTCTTGTTGCTAGTATTTTTCCTGCTGGCTGTGCACCACACTGGGGTCGTCAGCATGAAGGAGCTGGTAAGCAGCTTCTTCCACATAATGTCTACAGAGCAATGATTGACCTGGAAATTCTTGGAAAAACCTGCTACTGAATAATCACAAAATCGTTGCTGTGCTCAAATTTCCTCTGCCCATTTTGTGAAGTTTGGCATGTTAACTGTGGTTACAGTGCATTATGGTTCATTTCCCACCAACACATTCTTTTTATTCACATTAGCTTTGTGACCACCCAGACCTACTTGCAGATGTTGTGCCCAGATGTTACCATGAGAAGTGAAAAATTTGTGTGGCCACCTCATATGTAGCTAAACGGGGCAGGTAGTGGATGGCTTGAAGGCGTGAAAGTAGGATTATTAAATAACACGAATAACACACGCGCTTGGATCACAAGGCTAGATACCCGCAGAACTGCAAATCGGTTCTGAGCTGCTGTGTGTTTTTTCTTCTAAATCTAGTTACATTTTAATCAACATGAAACAACTAAATATTTGTTTGTTTTGTTTTTTTTAATAGTTTGTTCAGTTTTGCATCTGTAATCTTCATAAACCACATCTTCTTCATCATGTCCCAATTATGTAAAGGAAATGATGTTACAGTTCAGGTGAGTAGAATTTGCACACGGTTCTCTTCATTCTATTAAACACTGTGCCCCAGAGACTTGAAGCTGCTGTCAGCTCCGATTATTTCTGACATGACTAAAAGGGCCTGAAGTAAAAAAAATCATTTTGTTTTAAATTATACTTAATATCAGGTGTACAGTTGAGGCCAAAGGTTTTGAGAATGACACAAGTATTGGTTTCCACAAAGTTTGCTGCTTCAGTGTTTTTAGATCTTTCTGTCAGATGTTTCTGTGGTATAATGAAGTATAATTACAAGAATTTCATAAGTTTCAAAGGCTTTTATTGACAATTACGTTAAGTTTATTCAAAGAGTCAATATTTGCAGTGTTAGCCCTTCTTTTTCAAGACCTCTGTGAACTTCTGGGCCAAATCCTAACTGATGGCGGCCCATTCTTGCATAATCAATGCTTGGAGTTTATTAGAATTTGTGGGTTTTTGTTTGTCCACCCGCCTCTTGAGCACTGACCACACGTTCTCAATGGGATTAAGGTCTGGGGAGTTTCCTGGCCATGGACCCAAAATTTCAATGTTATGTTCCCTGAGCCACTTAGTTATCACTTTTACCATCATGCTGGAAAAGGCATTGTTCATCACCAAACTGTTCTTGGATGGTTGAGAGAAGTTGTTCTCAGAGGATGTTTTGGTCCCATTCTTTATTCATGGCTGTGTTCTTAGGCAGAATTGTGAGTGATCCCACTCCCGTGGCTGAGAAGCAACCCCACACATGAATGGTCTCAGGATGCTTTACTGTTGGCATGACACAGGAGTGATGGTAGCGCTCACCTTTTCTTCTCTGGACAATCTTTCTTCCAGATGCCCCAAACAATCAGAAAGGGGATTCTTCAGAGAGAATGACTTTACCCCAGCAGTCCAATCCCTGTACCTTTTGCAGAATGTAGGTCTGTCCCTGATGTTTTTCTTGGAGAGAAGTGGCTTCTTTGCTGCCCTTCTTGACACCAGGCCATCCTCAAAGTCTTCGGCTCATTGTGCGTGCAGATGCACTCACACCTGCCTACTGCCATTCCTGAGCAGGCTCTGCACTGGTGTTGTCTCGATCCTGCAGCTGAATCAACTTTAGCAGATGGTCCTGGCGCTTACTGGACTTTCTTGGGCACCCTAAAGCCTTCATCACAACAGTTGAACCTCTCTATTCAAACTCAATCAGCATGACAGAGTGATCTCCAGCCTTGTCCTCATCATCACTCTCACCTTTGTTAATGTGAGGATCACTGAAATGATGTCAGCAGGTCCTTTTGTGTCAGGGCTGAAATGCAGTAGAAATGGTTTTTGGGGATTAAGTTCACTTCTTGGCAAAAAGGGACTTTGCAATTAATTCCAATTCATCTGATCTTTCTTCATAACATTCTGGAGTATATGCAAATTGCCATCACAAAAAACTGAGGCAGCAAACTTTGTGAAAATTAATATTTGTGTCATTCTCAAAACTTTTGGCTACAACTGTACCTTCTTCGTTGACCAAGTCAAGTCAAGTTGGGGAGCATACACTGGTACAAACAACTCTGGATCCCAGTTGGCAACCCCCCAGGCAGACGCACGGTCCAGTCCCACCCTCCGGAAATGACCCTCTACCTGCCGCAGCCACGTGTTACGTGGGCTACCCATTGGTCATGTCCAGTCACTCGGGTCCCCAATAATAAGGATCTTACAAGCCGGATCACCCTCGAGGAAATGCGCCACATGGCTGTAGTGCCGTAACTGACGCTCCCTCACAATGCAGGTAATGTACCTCATTTGGGGCTCCGTGAGCAACCGCTCATTCGACACAAAGTCAAACCAATGGTACCCAAGGATTTTCCGGAGGGACACAGTACCAAAGGAGTCCAGTCTTCGCCTCAGGTCACTGGATAGCGTTCACGTCTCGCAACCATATAGCAAGACAGGAAGGACCAGGACTCTAAAGACTTGGACCTTCATCCTTTTGTAAAGCTATCGGGAGTGCCACACATCCCATTCCAGTGACCTCATGAACCCCCATGCTCTCGCAATCCATCTACTGACTTCATAGGAAGAGTCACCAGAGACATGAATGTCACTGCCAAGGTAAGTAAATCTCTCGACAAGGTCAACACTCTCTCTGCAAATAGACACACTGCTGATGGCTGTGCCCAAGAGGTCATTAAAGGCCTGATCTTGGTTCTTATACACGGTGAACTTAGAGTGACAGCAGGGAGTGCCCTTCCTTCTTGCCCGAGAAGTATCAGGTCTCAGGAGTCTGAGCATCGATGAAATGCAGCTTCACACAATAGGAGTCCAAAGGAAAATAGCGAACCTGTTGCTCATGCTCTGCTATCTAAGTGGAGAAGTTAGCTGTGAGCATCTTCACACCTGAGAACTGGGTGAGCCAGTTAACCAATGAGTCTTGCATTTTGATTGGCTGTGTTTTCCGATGAACACACCACGCGGTTCCGTTTTGTAAACTGTGTGTAATGTAGAGAACTGTGCGTAATGTTTTGGAAAATGTGTGTTCTGAAATTGCTAACTTAGTGCTAAGCAGAGACTGAGCATATTGTTTTGCAGTCTTGGTACAGAGATTTGGTACATGAGGTGATTGTTTCTGTGATCGAGCCCCAGGTTCCACTTTTTGTGTATAATCAATCAGAAAAAATTGTAAAAGGGATCAAGTTGTACATGGTGAATGTGTTTCATCTACCAGTGAAGCACCAAAGAAGAAGCCATGCTTTAACATCTAAAGCTTCAAGCAATGAGGATGAGGAACCTAAGGGGATCATTTAAGAGTGAAAAGCTCCTTCATTTAGACAGGAATTTGTGGACTTCACCAAAGACCGTATAACGTGTCCTCACAACAAGATGGTGTGTAATGTTAGATGCTGAAGAACTTCTAAGCCACAGCTAATTTGCATGCTTGAGCCTGAAGCCTCGTGTCGTCTGGTTAGGGTTTCACTCTTGGGAGAGTAGCAGAATTGCTAGCATGCTGGAAAGCTAATCGAACAAAGCAATATTCTTGCTTGGCCACACTCATGGCATTACTGTTTTGTGCATGAATTCCACTTGCTTAATTCTGGTCAGACACCGGGAACAGTCAGATACAAACTTAATAACGAAGGTTCAGCAGAAGCTGTGACATGATTAGCAGAGCTCCTATGGATCAAGTTTCTATGCACTTTTAACTCTGCTTTCTCAGTTGTCCATAGTTGTTTTTACATTTACAAAGAGCACTGATGGTTTTTTTTCCCCCTGCTCACCAACATTTCTCAGAGTGGACAAATGACTTTATTATTTATCTCCTCTCCTAAGCTCTGCCTTAGTATGCCTTTTCTTTTTCATTCAAGTCAACTGTGAGCAGTATTATGGCTGTCCAAGTAGCCGTAGGACAATATCACATTTGCAGCCTAACTGTAGATGCGTCCCTCTATGCAAAGGCGACTTTCCTATTGATTTTAAAATTGGCTTTCATGGCTTTGAATTGCTGAAGGTTCTGCCCCTGCATGCCTCTACAGAGATTACATTTAAATCTCCTTTTAGCCTTCACTTCTGAAGACTGAGAAAAATCAAGAAGCTCAAGTTTCTCCGCAGAGTGCCAGCACTTCAGACCAGACATTCTCCTCCTTCCTGTTCCATGGCTTTTCCATAAAGTGGAGGACGCTTACTCCGTTTTGCTGTACTTGAGTGACGTCACATCACAGTCACCATTACTTATAATTAAAATAAATCCCATTTCTGGTATCATTCTTACTTCCTACATTACTCTTTATCCAATGTAGATGTGTTTGTCCAAAATTACAAAAGTTCTGCAGCTTTTAGCCTACTTCATAAAACAGTTCAGATGATAGTGTGACACATCTTCTTCTTATATAATATGCCACCATGGCTGTCCGTTTATCTGTCCAGGATTTTAAATCACCTGTAGCTCGGAAACCATTTATCCTATTGACCTGAAATTTGGTACACATATACTACAAGACGTCTACTATCCGCTTTCGGGGTGATGATTGACCTCCAAGGTTTTTCCTCATTTTTTATTTTCTTATAGAATCAACTCTCGGCAGTGGCCAGCAGGGCAGCAGTGTGGTGCATGTATACGGGCGCCATTCTCATCCCTACCACCTTCGCCGTCACTTCCCCTGCCTCTTCATATCTTAAGTCTTCAATCTGCCTCAAGAATGATTTAAGTGCCAGCTTAAGTGAAAAATTAAGGAAAACGTACAAAGTAATTGCAACATAAACTCTGACTTAATCAGTTTTAACACAAAAAGATGCCAACGAAAGAAGAGAAGAAGCGGGCCACTTGGGTGGAGAAAAGAAGAGCTGTTCAGGAAGCAGCAAACGCATCGACCTCTGAGCAAACAAATGCTAAACGAGAAAGAGAATGAAAACTTGGAATGCTCAAGTCAAGTGTAGTCACTGCATGTTATCGTGCAGTATGCCATTACTGGTGTTCAAATAATTCCACAATCCAAGCCTCTTCGTTTTAAATGTTTTAATAAAACTCAAGCAACAACAACATTTATTTCTATAGCACATTTTCATACAAACAATGTAGCTTAAAGTGCTTTACATGATGAAGAAAGATAAAAAAGACAAAATAAATAATTATGAATCATCATGAAAGCAAGTCATGGATATGGTGATGACCATATGAAGCAATATCCTTTATTGTTTGCTTTACAATCTAGAAAATGGAAAGTTAAATGGAAATTCTTCTGCCAACAGGAAGTAAAAATTAATTTGCAGGGCTGGGGTAACTTTGTTCTGTTTGCTTTCCCTTTTGGAATATCTTGGCAAGAAAGTATTGAAATGTGTCTGAAAGGAAACCTGAGAACTAACATTGCTGATATCTCAACAACAACAACATTTATTTATATAGCACTTTTTCATATAAACAATGTAGCTCAAAGTGCTTTACATGATGAAAAAAGACAAAATAAATATTTAAAAGTAGGGAACACTAATTAACATAGAATAAAAGTAAGGTCCGCTGGCCGGGGAGGACAGAAAAAAAAAAAAAAAAACTCCAGACTGCTGGAGAAAAAAATTAAATCTGCAGGGGGTCCGAGGCCACGAGACCCCCAGCCCCCTCCAGGCATTCTACCTAACATAAATGATCAGTCCTCATTGTATTCAGGGTTCACATGGAAGAATTTGATGATGACGGTCATGTGGACTTCTGGCCTTTAATCCATCAATGTAGGGACATCACGGTGCTTTGATTAGGTGGTGGTGGCGCAGACACCAACGAAAACCAGAAAAAGAACAGAAGAGAAAGCAGGGCTTAGTACGGATTTTGGCGCCACCATGAATAATAATGATAATTAATTGCATATACAGAGCATCAGGATTTAACTAAGATAAAGTTATGATAAAGCCATGTTAAAGTAATGTGTTTTCAGCAGTGTTTTAATGCGCTCCACTGTATTAGCCTGGTGAATTCCTATTGACAAGCATTTCCAGATTTTAGGTGCATAACAGCAGAATGCCGCCTCACCACTTCTTTTAAGTTTAGCTCTTGGAATTCTAAGCAGACATTCATTTGAAGATCTAAGGTTACAATTTGGAGTGTAAAGTGTAAGACATTCTGAAATATAAGATGGAGAGAGATTATTTAAGGCTTATTTAAGCAGATGGTTCACAAAGTAGTAGAAAAAAATTGATATTATAAAGAAAAGAAAAGTTGTTTACAGAAAGTTCCATTTAAGGCTGACTTACCTTGTTTCATTTCTCCCCAAGTTTGGTCAAACACTTGTGTACTTTCAGATGTTCATTAAAGGTTGTAGAAACATCAGGGGATGATCAAAACAGTGAAACTGTATGCTAGTGTTCTAGTTGTAAACTAATCTAACAGTCCATGCTTCCATAAATGAAACTATTTCCTAAGTGGCTTAGTAGCTATGAAAGTTCCATTTCGTGATAACTTATATGGAGTAAAAGACTAAACCACAATCTAAGTAACTATGAGAAACTGATCTATTAAAATTAAGCAGACACTTATGAGAATTTAACATTAATGTTATAAGACTGGCTCAATCAGACTGCAAATCATATTGGATTGTGACCATAAATGGTGTCTTAACGGTGTGAAGTTCAGAAAGTTGTTCACAGTTTTGATAATCATTTAGAAACATATTCTTGGGTGTGAATGTGTCAGAGTTCAGGTTGCCATTGTGGCAACATTTCTGGAACATTCGATAAGGATTTATGCAAACTTGTGCATAGCAAATAGGACCATATAACATCTACGGGATTTATAAAGTAAATGGCGCAAGTTCCACTAAGCATCAAACATGATTCTACTGGTGGTGTTATATTAATTTAATATAAAGTAAAATTAAGAATTTGAGGAGTCTACTGCTATCAAGAAAAAAGCGGTATACAAGAGTCAATCGAATTAAATGATTTTTCATTTTTAGCATTTAGGATGGCACTGGTCTTATTGTATTAATTAAACGGTATTCATAGCCCAACGACTCTAATGGGACCAACAAATAAAGCAGTATACAACAGCTGAGTGGCCCAGTGGTTTTGATCAAAATACTGACTGAGCCAAATTGTAGCTTTTAAAAACCAGTATATACCCAAAAAAAAAAACGCCTGCAGGACTTTATGGATTTGTTGATCTTAATGAAAATGCAATACAGTATTTGGAAAATGTCTGGACTCTGTCAAATAGCAGCATTCTTGACCGACATTTAAGGGTAAATGGACATGACTGAGCATATTGATATCGAAATACAGTAATATCAGTATTCATAAATCAACGCTACAGTATCTTGATAAAAAAGATGACTAGAGAGTTTTTAGTTTTTAGCGAATTGATCTCGGGGAAATCACTTTCCACTTCAGTGCTCATCAGACAAACTTTTAATCAATATTGAATCACTTGAACTCATTCAGCTGCATGGAGAATAAAAGATACTCTTATTAGAATTATTTTGACAAGAGCAGGCCATTCAGTCCAACCAGCTCCTTAGTCCTATTCACTTAATTTCTCCAAAATGACCTCAAGTTGAGTTTTAAACTTATCATTCCACTCAACTTAACATAATGTGTGTGTGAAATCTACTAGTAACAACTTTCCATCTGTATCCTCATGTTCATGCTAAGGAATTTATTGGAAAGTAATAACAGGGATGCCCTGTACCAGTTCCCTTCATAATTTTAAACAATTAAATCCTGTCGCCTCTTAATCTTCATTTGGTTAAACTGTAGTGAAAAGTCAAGCAAAATGACACCTTCTATTGGCTAACTAAAAAGATTACAATATGCAAGCTTTCGAGGCAACTCAGGCCCCTTCTTGATTGATTGATTACATCTCGCCTGAAGAGTTGCCTCGAAAGCTTGCATATTGTAATCTTTTTAGTTAGCCAATAGAAGGTGTCATTTTGCTTGACTTTTCACTACATTCATAATGGCTAACACGGTACAACACCGGTTAAACTGGAAAGGTTCGACTCCTTCAGTCTTTCCTCACAGCTCATACCTCTTAGTCCCAGGATCCACCTAGTCGTTCTTCTCTGCACTTTCTCTAGTGCTGCTATTTGGTTTTTGTAATATGGAGACTAAAACTGTACGTGGTCCTCCAGATGAGGCCTTTCTAGTGCGTTAAATAGTTTATTTATTACCTCCCTTGTCTTTTATTCCACACTTCAGGCTGAGGTGGCGTGACATGGTGGCTCTAAAGGCTGGGGATCTGCACTGGTAATCTGAAGGTTACTGGTTTGAACCCCATAAATACCAGAAGTGATTCCACTCTGTTGGGCCCTTGAGCAAGGCCCTTAACCTGCAATTGCTCGGTCCTGAGTATGACGTTAATCTGCATCTGCCCTGAAAGAAGGTTCTACAACGTACAGGGAAAATTTGGGGGTTGGTGGCAGGATTGGCACTCCAGCTACTGTAAAAAAAAAAACAACTCACACCGTGCCATTCCATTCGAACTAATGTGGTGCTGAGGTCCTAATCTGGGATCCTGGATCATCATGTGCTGGGTACGGCAATGTGCTGTATCAGCGAATGCTCCCAAACTCTCTCTCCGCCTAATAGCTTCTGTATAATGTCTGAATTTAGAATGTGAATAGTTGAGTAACACTCCTAGGCATTTTTGACATGAATGATCCAGTGGACTGCGGTGGGTTGGCATCCTGCCCAGGATTGGTTCCTGCCTTGTGCCCTGTGTTGGCTGGGATTGGCTCCAGCAGACCCCCGTGACCCTGTGTTCGGATTCAGCGGGTTGGAAAATGGATGGATGGATGGATGATCCAGTGGGGATCTACCCGAATTTTCCTATATGTGTACAGACTTCTATAACATAAACATTACGATACCTAAGCAATAATTTTGCTCCCTCCTCTGACTATGACTAGTGAAACGTTACAATCAGAATTTGCTTTGTTGCCCAGGTACACTACTGTGTACTAGGAACCTGTCTTGGTAGTATTGGTGCAACATACAAGGGCAACGCAGAATACAAAAGAAAAATATCAAAAGATAAAATATGATGCAGCATACAAGGGCGATACAAGGTACAGGTATGAATAGATAAAATACTGTAGGTTTAAAAAAGACAAGGTAGTGTAGAGTGAAGGTATACATAAAACACCATTCATATCACAAAAAAAAATCAATCAAGCAATGGGATGCTGGTCCTGATCCATCTCAGCTGGCTTCAGGTCATTGTGTTACCCTCTGACAACATCATTGGACAATAATACAGCAGTATAGATTTAGATGTTAGGTAAAGTCAGGGAGTCACAACCACCCGCTGCTCTGGAAAATGAATTGGCTATGAAGTGTCTGAACAGAAATGACAAAACCTGAGGTTTAGAGTCAAACAGCTTTGTACAGTGCAGGACCTCAACTGGGAAAAGCTTCAACCAGAAGGGCAAAAGTTAAAACAAACACCACAAGTAACAGGGGATCCTCAGTTTTAACACATGCAGTGACCTTTAGGCCTCACCACTATAATGGAGAGTTCAGGTTGCACTTGCACACACGTATTGTACCCACCTAAGGGTAAACCGAACACTGCAGGGCCAACTTGTCGAGGCCCTCAGTCGGAAACAGGCTTGCAGCATCATATATTACAAGAAGCAATATTATTGTAGATAAGTAATTACATAAAAATTGGAAAACATTACTTAACAAGTCAAATGGTTGTTATAAAAATAAAAAGCTTAATTATTGAGGGACGCTTATTACTTATTATCCCCACTGACCCTTAATTTTAGAAATGCCACCGCTCCTAGGCCTGCTAGTAGATGTATTCATTCAAGTTTTGAACCTCCCATTGTGTATTTAAATTTAACGTTCTTACTTCCTATGTTTAACACTTTGTATTAATTTGCATTACAATACAATACAATACAATACAATACAATTTATTTTTGTATAGCCCAAAATCACACAAGAAGTGTTGCAATGAGCTTTAACAGGCCCTGTCTCTTGACAGCCCCCTCAGCCTTGACTCTCTAAGAAGGCAAGGAAAAACTCCCAAAAAACAAAACCCTCGTAGGGAAAAAATGGAAGAAACCTCGGGATAAGGCAGTTCAAAGAGAAACCCCTTTCCAGGTATGTTGGGCGTGTAGTGGGTGTCAAAAAAAGGGGGTCAATACAATTCAATACACAGAACAGAACACAAGTAATCATCAATGCAATAGCGAAATAGAAATATTACAGAGCAGAGTTCAACAATAGATGATATCACCAATCTGCCCATGTCTGTAACGATTTAGCTAATTTGATGTCATACTCTGCTCCACCTACTTTAATATCTGCAAGCTTGGCATTCATATTCATATCAAGACCATTTACGTATTAACTAGCAGTCCCCAACGGCTCTGCCCACGTAGTAGTGAAACAGGATAAACTTTAAAAATCAATAAACAAACAGGTATCGCTAGCAAAGTAGAGACAAGCTACACTCCGAAACGTGGCCAGAGGAAGACCGATTTGAACAGAGGCTGGCGTGTGAGTGAGGAGGGCCCTGCCTGGCACCCCACTCCTGACATCATGCTTCCCCCTCATTAGCACGAACATATTGCTCCTGCAAGCGAACTGTGATACTTAGCACAATGAGAGAAGTCGCAAAATCAATGAAAGTGTTCAAGCAAATTATAGAAAAAACCCAATCTACATAAATCCGTTAAGTAGTTCTCTTGTGAAAAGCAGACAGACGTACAGACAGACAGACATACATTGAATTTTATATATATATATAGGGATAACAAAAAGTAAGTGCCACACTACAACCCCCTGAGGGACACCACTTTGAACATCACAGCATTCAGAAAGAGTTCCCCACACCATAACCCATTGGCTCTGTCAACTTTGCACCCATCCACATACGGCACCTTCAATTCCCACTTCAGTTAGTTTGATCCACAGCCCATTATGTAGGACCTTTAGCCCTTTTTGAAAACCAAGATAAAAAATACCATATTTACATCTCTGGTCATATGCATTTGTTGTTTCCTCATTGCAATTTCAGCATTTTAGTCAGACATGGTCTTCCCTATCTAAAACCGTGCTGATTACTTACGACTACATTCCTGCGGGATACTCGATCTTTTCTTTAATAGTGGCTTCCATTCATTTACCAGTGATATATGTCAATCGTAGTGCCACAAGGGAGTCACTGACCCTGTAATAGCCGAGAGTCCAAAATGAAACCATTACATTCAAAATTTTATATGGTTCAATTCAAAGAGGACTGACTTTCGCTAAAACATTAATAACACCGGTAAATAACGCTGCACTGGTGAGTCCGATTGTAAAACTTTTGCATGTTTCTGAATATTTCTTGTCAATTCTAATTTTAAATTTTGTTGCCTTCTCTAATTTTATATTTCAAGCCTAGCACAGATATTGATGAAATGGCTTGTGTGCTCTTCAGCATATTGATTTTGTAGGTGTACTGTATGTTGTGTGCAGTTTAGGGTTGTAACAAATGGCAGTGATGCATGTATTGTGGGAGCCTACAGAGGATAGGTTGCCAATCCTTAATGTATAATTTAGATGTTATGGTGTTTATATTAGTGCACCATTCTCTGAAACCCGGGGTCTTGTCCCAGTCCTTCACTTTTCATCATTGACATAGATACAGTCAGTGAATTTGTTCAAGAGGAAGTTCCGTGGGAAATGCTTTATGCTGACAATCTGACTGTAGCGGACGACTCAGCCACTAAAATGCAGGAAACCTTTACCCAGTGGCAAAAGGCATTAGAAGGTAAAGTGATTTAAGACAACTGCCAGTAAGTCTGAAACAATGGTATGCCCAAAAACAGACGAGCCCCTAAGCTTCAGCAACAGCAAGAGGAAGTACTCTGTAACAAGTGGAAACGGTAAAATATCTGGGATCAATGCTTAATGCCAAAGGAGGAGTCGAGGTGGACGTGAGACACATAATTAATGCTTCTTGGCAGAAGTTGAAAGATCTGACTGGAGTTCTGTGTGATATGAAAATGCCATTTAGAGAATTAAAGGCAGTTGTACAAAATCTAATTAGACTTATGTTGACTTATGAAGCAGATACACACACAGTGGATCATCTTCTTCCATATCTTTCTGTCCTCTGCATCTTGTTCTGTTACTCCCATCACCTGCATGTCCTCTCTCACCACATCCATAAACCTTCTCTTAAGCCTTCCTCTTTTTCTCTTGCATGGCAGCTCTATCCTTAGCATCCTTCTCCCAATATACCCAGCATCTCTCCTTTGTGCATGTCCAAACCAACACAATCTCGCCTCTCTGACTTTGTATCCCAACCACCCCACCTGACCAGACCCTCTAATGTAGTCATTTCTACTCCTACCTATCCTCATCACACCCAGTGAAAATCTTAGCATCTTTAACTCTGCCACCTCCAGCTCTGTCTCCTGCTTTCTGGTCAGTGCCACCGTCTCTCCAACCCATATAACATAGCTGGTCTCACTACAGTCCTGTAGACCTTCCCTTTCACTCTCGCTGATACCCGTCTGTCACAAATTACTCCTGACACTCTTCTCCACCCATTCCACCCCTCCTGCACTCTCTTTTTCACCTCTCTTCCAAAATCCCCCAAAAAAGCTTATAGCTTTATATGCGCCATTATAATCCTTAGAATGGCTGGCAAAAATGCAAGGAGCAAAAAACTAGAAAAAGAGGTAGAAAAATCGGAGGGGTGGTAGCACTACAAGTGTTGCACACAAATCAAACGTAAAGTAATCACATTTTAATCAAGGAAGCATTGGCCTCTATAGAAGACTTCATATTTAGAATACTTGATTGTTACTAAGTTAATCATTATACATCACATTCCCAGGCGAATGTCCTATTCAATAAGACTGAAAAACTTTTACAATGTGAACAGGAGTCATAAAGGGCTGTGCCATTGTGCTGACCTTTTACACCCTTTATCTATATGTCACTCTTCTTCTGTCCATAATTTATCTTCCTGTGACATCCAGTCTAAATATTGGTTTAATGATAAGCTCTAAAATCTACACAGCCTTTAGGTAACTACAGTACAAAAGTCAGTAAAATGGTAATCTATAACCTCCAATATGAAGGTGGTTGTGAATGTTTTGGCCATGTCATGGAAAAACTTTAGACTGCTCTGAACCTCTTAACCAAGGCCTTCAACAATCATCAACAATAGCATTATCCTCTATCAAGATGGATCTAGTCCTGTAACTTTATTCTGGTAATCACCAAAAATGAAACAACTTTGGAGGCTATTGGTCACCACCCACAATTTGGCACCCAACTATTCCAAAAGACAACCATCTCTGAGGAAGTTCAACATCACCTCAGCTGTCCCAGAACATCCGTTAGGAATTTATGAACTTAACAAGAAAACCAAGCTAGTGGTCTGCAAGGCTGTTTGTGTCAACTACTCTGCTGTACAGTAGCTAATCCTGGGCTACTTAGCACTATAATGTAAAGCCTCTTCAGAGAACTTACCAGCTCTCTCTCAAGAAGATTCTCTATATCACTTGGAAGAATTACAACACCTGTTCTATTATTCCCACAGAATTCAGACTGACTAGCTTTAAAGTCATGATCCTGTAGAACCAGTTTCACTAGATGGGTTGTTACATCAGACTTCCGTCTCCCTACACACAGTCCTGTAATCCCAAGAGAACTCTGGTTGGACAGGGAAAGCAGTTCAAACCCCCCTCAAGGTCTGTCTTTCAAAATGTTGAATCAACATCCGTAGCTGTGACACCCTTGCCTTGAAACACCCCTTACTGAACCAATGAAATCATTATGAAGAGAGAAACTATGTTTGTGAAAGTCTTACTGAAAAAATAGGGCTTCCTGCCAACATAAACCTAAGTCCTGTGGTCTCAGGACTGAACTCCTCAGGTACGTAAGATTGCACAATGTTGATGGTGACCATTCACGTTTAGGGTGCCGAATGAGAGAGATGGAGTTTGCTTTAGATGGCAGCATGTACAGTGCTCATTTGTCCAGATGTTACCTTTCAGTTAAAGCTACAGAGCAGATGTGCTTGAACACAGCAAAATGTTCCCAGATGCCTTCACCTGAAGATGAGTTACAGGGTAACATTTTGTGTTTCCTGTCTGGTAGTAACACAAGTTCTCTGTTAGCCATGTTTACCAGTGTATGGCCCTTTTAAACGGGTGATGTGTGATATCCTCAATCAATCGTTTTTCACTTTCTGACCATGTATCATAAGTGTCATAATTTATAAATCAAAGGAATGACTGTTTTCGCTGGATTTCTTTATGGACCGTAAGTGAATGTGCTTTCTTCAGATCATGGCTGATCGTTTTGGCAATTTGATTTACAGAATCAATTCCTAGTTTTTAGATTGAAATGACAGTTCCTTCTGTGTGGAGTTGCTTGGGGCGGAAATTACACAAGTCATTGTTGGGAGCCAATTGAATTTCCTTTCCATGTTAAACACTGTGGCGGGGATTTAGGCCCTAGAATTTAGAGGTAAATGTCCATGAAAAGGGTATCCTCATGATTTTGCTTTTTTCCTTCCTAGACACCAAAGTTAGTTATCTCCTTATATACTCTCATTTTTATTTGGGGCAAAAACGCACGTTACGAGGGGATACCCAAAAGTAACCGGAATTGGAAAAAAAAAATTGTTTTAATAATTTCTACTGAAACTTTAGTCTCCTTCAAAGTAGTCTCCATGTGAATGAATGCACTTGTCCCAATGGTTTTCCCACTGGTGGAAACATTTTTGGAATCGCTGAAGAGGAACGTTGTCCAATGCCTGGAGCGATTTTTTTTTTGACTTCCTCCACAGTACAAAAACTCTTTCCTTTGAGTTTTTTTTCATATGCGGGAACAAGAAAAAGTCGCACGGAGCAAGATCAAGTAACATTTCCCCTCATTTGAAACGCGAAAACCACTCGTAGGCCTGTGTTTTACTTAAAGTTTCCTCTTTAAAAGCAGTTTCAAGTGTCACTACAGTTTCAGCAGCTGTTTCCCCCTAAGAGAAAACTAAATTTAACACAGACTTGCTGTTCTTTGTGATGGTTGATCATAAAGAACATGCAGCGAATCTGCGTTAAATTTTGTACCGTGGAGGAAGTCAAACAAAAATCACTGCAGGCATTGGATAACGTTCCTCTTCAGCGATTCCAAAAATATTTCCACCAGTGGGAAAACCGTTGGGACAAGTGCATTCATTCACATGGAGCGTACGTTAAAGGAGAGTAAAGTTTTAGTAAGTAAAACTTATTAAAACAATTTATTTTTTCCAATTCTGGTTATTTTTGGGTACCCCCTCGTATAACCATGTGGAGTTTTAAGTGAGCGAGACTGCATAATGTAAACCAACTGGACGTAACTCCAACACTTGTCTGCCATCGGACTCCTTATTTGCCACATCAGCTAAAGAAACTATTAACATCTAAGTGGTTCACTAATAAGTGAAAAAATAAAGTAGTAAGATATGTTGTCATCACCCAGCTGTATTACTACTGAGGCCTAGTCATTCAAACAAGATAAAATCACGTTTTCTTTTGTCAAACCCTAAATATAGACCAAAAGTCGACAAAACGTTTGAAAAGTTTGTTAACCAGAGAGCAAAGAAATGAAAGTCTTTTGAAATCTTTTGAAATGCTAAAGCAGTATATATGGTATTTTAATAATGCAAAAAGACATCTGAAATAGAAATTAACACTACAATCAAAATCTTCACGATCAAAAACTCACTCCAAATTGAGATAACTAAGAAAAAAGCAAAGAAAAGGTGAAGAAAAATGAAATAAGAACCATAATCATAACACCAGCAGAGTGAGTAGAAGTGGGGTTCTGGGAGGACAGTCCAGCCTGATTTCACAGATACGGAAATGTGCGTCTTGTAGCTGACAGGCTGCCCAATCCACAGGGTGCTGGGACTTCTGCTATTGCTCAGAGCAACATGAAGCTCGCGAGTACATCTTTATAACCTGAAGGTTGCTGTTGTCCCTGGTGAGGCATTAACGGTGACCACCACAGAGCACATTTATAAATGAGAGAAATGGTGCCATGACCCAGATTCTCCTTTTGGGTGGAATGTAACTGTCCAGCAGTGCGTATCGGAGCAGGACTTGGTCAGAAAACCCCTTCTGATGTTGCAAACATGAAAGCAGCCTGCTTGCAGCTCAAGAGCTGCGGTCGCTCGTGAGGGGTGGAGGAATTCTTCTATTGCTCAGTGAAACGGCCTTCGCTTGTGAGTGTCTTTATAACGTCTAACGTCCCTGGTTGTCTCCCTAGGACAGTCATTTGGCAGCAGAGGGCGGACTCTTAGACTGAGGCAGGTGTAAACCAAAAATGCTTACCATACAGGTAGTTATCCGCATATTTTTTCCGTCACATTATTGAAGTCCTTTTTGAAAGACATTTCAAGATGCTTCACTCTAAGGATTCTGGAATATTTTCTAATAAACTGATTTCAACGCTCACGTTACACTTGCTTCGGTTAATTAGATGCACTGTTTTGGTTCCAGGTGGTAATGAGTAGGCACACGGATGCCAACAGTTTCAGCTCCATCGATCTCTTTTTATTGCTCAGTAATGCTATCCAGTGTCTCCAGCACTCAGCCGCTTCTGACTCACACATTTTCCATTCAAGTGCATTACTTTTGATGTCTTAAGTTACAGCCACTATATTTTGTCTTCATTCTGTAATTCCTAGAAGTGGCAGATCAGTGCTGGTAGGGGGTATCTTTTGACTGTGTGATAGTGGGGCTTCATTGCTGAGCTGATTAATTAATTGATTAAATTGCTTTTATTAGGTTTGTAAATTGCCATGCACAGCAGACACAGGGGCATTAAGCCCAGTTAGGGGGAATCATGTGCCTGTCTTTGTTAAAATCCTGTACAGTATGTGCAGCAGAGCAACGTTTTACTGGAAAAGAAGTCGGTACTGATTTGTGGTGCCCACAAAGCACCTGAAAAAAAGAGATTTGAGGTGTGTGCCAGAAGACATAAGGTGACAAGCATAATATTACGCCAAAGAGTGTCCTCACCGGGCTCTCAGTGGGCCTCATTCTCTACCAGAAAGGAAGTCTCAGATTGGTACTTTCACTTACCCCAGTTCATCCTGCAAAATGGTGCTTGGGAAATAAACAGCAAAAGCAGTAATTTGGACAAAAAGGGTGACATCCATTTCAGTTCAGGAATAAATGCACTTTTTATAATAAATCTTTCTCCCTGATGATTTTAGGATATTGGGGATTATCAAGAAGTGCTGAAACTATTGGGCACTCTCAACTTGTTACCTTTCACTGAGTGATGGTACACTGTAAAAAATGTCAGTAAATTTAACAGTAAAAATACTGTAAATGGTAAAAGTAAAATACCTTTATGTTCTACTGAAAATTACCGGTATATCTGACTTAAACAATACATTTCATTATTTTTTACAGGCAATTTCTGTAAAATCAATATTTTTCTACCTTCAAAATATGCTACATACCGTTTACTGAGACATTACAGTTACACTGAAAATATCGCTGTTAATTTTACAGTATAAAACTGTTAAATAGCGAAGGCAAACAC
The DNA here is from genome assembly GCF_900747795.2 of Erpetoichthys calabaricus. NCBI lineage: Eukaryota > Metazoa > Chordata > Cladistia > Polypteriformes > Polypteridae > Erpetoichthys > Erpetoichthys calabaricus. The sequence continues at coordinate 149,710,430 of NC_041402.2, read as the reverse complement.
AACTGTAAAAGATAAAGCGATAAAGCATCTGTCTCAATAACACCGAGGTTACGATATTTGCATAAGGACACGCCCCTTTTGACCATATTGCTCCTGGTGAGCTGCATACCTTTGCACAGGTGGGGAAAAAACTTAAATTAGAAATTTAAAAAATTCTCGATTAGAGGATCAGTACAAAACTTTTTCAAAACCTGGCAGGTTCTGATGAATAACATTATAGAATAAGCATTTAAACTGAGGAAGCGGATTTTCAATTCTATCTATTTTAATTAATTTATTTATGGACAAATTTTTACTATTATTAAAGTGCTGACCTAGCTCTCTTTCTCATGGGTGGGGACTGATTTGTTTCAAACCAGTTTCGTTTAACTTGACTTGCATGTATGGAATGTTTTTTGATTTTAATAAAATAAAATATAAAAAAACCCCAAAAAACTTAAAGCTAGCAGACTTATTTTTCCCTGCATGCTGAAGGTTTCTTGAGGTTATGGAAGCTGATTCATGGTGAGTTGTATTCGATAAGCTGGCACACCTGTAGGACACCATACACCACAAAAGCAAACTTTACTTCTCCAGCAGACAATGTGCCGTAACTTTCTTAAACATTGAATTCTTTTGAATGTTTGCTATTGGTTGTTGTGACTTTACTGATGCAATCTGGGTACTGGGGTTTGATCCTGACAATATTTTCTAAGAGTTTATTGATTGGCATATTTATTATAGTGCATGGATTTCAGGTTATGGTTAAATGTACACTTCTATTGGAATGTGTTGTAAAGAAAAAATAGTTATTTACTACTAGCTGTGTACGCCCGTGCTGTAAAAAGAAACTACTGAAATCGTCAGAAATAAACCTGAAATGTAGAGATGTCAGGTAATTGAAGGGAACTACTCTGGGCATCTCTCTCCTAAGGAGGATTCATTTTGCCAACTCGCTCACATCGCTTGAGCAATAGCAGCGGGAGGAAAAGTCAAAGGGATATCGATTTGCTGATGTTAGCAGCTAAACAACGTTGTCTTTCTTCTGACGTTTTGCTTTGCTGACGCTAGCCTCGCTTGTGTATTAGCAGCGAGAGAAAAAGTAAAAGGGATACACCGTTTTGTCAATGTTAGCGGCTAAGCGACTTTGTCTTTCTTCTGAGGTTTCATTTTGCTGACGTGTTCACCTCGTTTGTGTTATTAGCGGCTAAGCGAGTTTTTTGTTTCCTCAGAGGTGGTGCCCTTACCCCGACTCCACCTCTCACTTCTGGACCGGACAGACACACACACTTCCGCGCATAAATGTTTACATACAAGACAAAGTTATACCATACACCTAGAAATATTGTCACCTTCTTTTCTGAGGTAAAGTTCTGGCAACCACAGCTTTACTGTAAATTTAACATTTTGTTTTTTTTTTTTACAGTGTAGCTCTGCTCTCCAGGCACTACCTGTCTGCACACTCTCCCCTTGATCATACGAGTATTCCCCAGGTAGTCCTCCTTAAATGTAGCACTGGAACACAATCACAGTGAATGGTATGACTAGGAGAGGATCTGTTTAAACAGGCTAGTAATCAGACCCAGTAAGCTACTGGGAGAGGGTCAAATCCAAATTATTACCCAAAAGAATCATAATAAAAAAAAGAAAAACTGAAAATTCAAAAAAGAAAAACAGTAAACAAGCGCTGAATGTTTTTGGTCAGAATTCAAACAATGACAGTTCTGTAGCGCCGATCTTAGTACCATCACATAGATGACGCAACTGTTATGACTGGATTTCTGTTTATATTTTTTTATGTGTTTATTTCTCCCGATTTGCATGATCTTACACTTGTTTTTGGGGGGTTTTGAAGTCGTACTCTTCATTTCTGACGTTAATTTTTCAATTTATCTTTTCCCTTAAGAACTGTTTGATTTGTATTGCCACTGTCTTACATTTAAATGATCACCATGACTTTGAACACCCATCATTAGGAATGCACCTTGCGTTGCCAGGGGTGTGTCTTCAGGGGTCGTGACCTGCGGATAATCAATGTGACAGGCTAAAATGTCAAGTTCACTTCCTCATCCGAGTCTACATCCTTTGCTTGAAACTATTCTTGCTTGAGTTTTTGTGATTCTGACCTTTTTGTAACATTTTTTTGTCTTGCGTCTTGGCTTAATGATTGCGTCTTTTCATCTCTTTGTTTTGACCTTTTTTCCCACATTTATCTCCAGGTGCTCGTCGGCCTCCTGACATAATAGTTATATGCATAACTTTTGCAACACAATGGATACCATAAGACATAATAGCAGTGACTGGAAGTAAACAAAATTAATGGTGAATTGTTTTAATAAATGTATAAACAATAAGAAAAAACGTGAAGAAAAGGATCCGATCCATTACATCTGCGTCCCTAAAGCACTCCTGTTGCATTAATTGTCATTCTTAGATAGCAGCCATAGCACCTGCACCACAAAACAGGTAATCTACAAGAAGCTAAGCATGTTTGGGCCCAACCAGTTTCTAGATGGGAGACCAGTTAGGTGGTTGATGAACTCAGCGGGTGGGGGCGCTTACTCCGTGGTGTGTGTGTGGATTCCAAAGCCCCAGTGCAGTCACGGGGGGACACTTTGCTGACAAATGGTGCTGTCCTTTGGATGAGTCTTAAAACTGTGGTCCTGACTCTCTGTGGCCAGAAACGATCCCTGGACATCTTTCAAAAAGTAGTGCTTCCCAATGTCCTGACTAAATTACCTACCATGACCTTGGTTGAAGAGGCTCCCGATTGTCTGTGTAAAGCACTCTGGGTAACTTGAAAAGCACTATATATAGAAAATGTAGTCAATTATATTGTTAGATTGGCCCAGGTGATAGATTGTGAGATGTACTTATATGAGGGTCTTCTCGAGTAGGCTGCCACCCTGGCCACGGCTGGTTCACCACCTCACACCTACTGCTGCTGGGGTATTCTCTGGCTTCCCTCAACCTTAAAACTGGATTAAACAGGCTTAGAGGATAAATCAGTAGGTGGATTGAGGCACACAAATTTGAGCCAGATTTCATGAATTTTCCTGATATTTGTGTGGCCAACAATATGCTTGTTATGAAAACAGAAAGAGCTTAATTCAGAGTTGTTTGAATAATGTTATATAAAGTGTCATTAACTATGTACAGTATATCGGCTGGAGAAGCAGAAAATGCCAGGACACGGGCCTAGCACCCCTATTCTGACCCCCAATGCCTTTCTGTCTTTCAGACAATGTGGAGCAGTATCCCAACGGAGTGGACAATCAGTACAAGAATGCAAGAATTAGCATCATTTTTTTAGTTTTCCAGGATGGACACTGCGGAAGGAAATTAAAAAGACAGAAGTACCCCCCCTCTCACACACACACACACAAACACACACACAAACGCCCTTTGCAACAGCACACAAACAAATATACCTCTCAATGGACCAAAAATTAATCGTACTTTTTTGCCCCCTTGGATAACCTAAGTTTGATTCTTTCATTGAAAACTTCAAAGGGGGGACTTAAGCGCACAGCGTGGGTCATGTGACCCCCGTGGATACGGATGAGAAGAGGTGAGTGAATAGTCTTTGGCCGTGAATAGCCTTTGTGTGACAGGCAGGGGTCCCATCCTCACATGCTCTTTGACCCAGATATGATCTAATGGATAGAAAAGAAGCTTTGACAATGCAGCAGTGAATGGGAGAGCAGGCTTCTCCAAATCCCTTCAGATGTAATCGCTGCACAGGCTTGCATGTGGACAGATCAGGCCCAGAACAAGTGACCCTGAACATTTTGATCATGTTCTGTAAAGCCATATGACATACATCTGTGTATCCTGATACACTCTGAACTTTATGCTCAGAAAAGAATCAGCAGTGTTAGTCGTTACATTTTTTTTTCCCAGGCTAAATTATATACAAGATTTAAAAAACAACAAAAAAAACAATTGGGTGAATATTCAAAGTTTTCTTTACTTTGGAACTTTGTCATTGATTTGCTTTGGGAATGCGCATGCTTTAAAAGGCACTGTAAAAAAAAAAAAAACCTTAAAACTGATTGATTGAAAAGTTACTGTTTCACTGCAATTTGGCTGATGCCACCATCCACACGTTTATATTCTTTGTTATACTAAACTCGGCTCTTTACATCTGAAGAATAACCGCTTAAAATCCAGCTTTGATATTCCAAAAATGTGGCTAAAGAAAACTGATCTATCGGTTTTTAGGTCTAAATATTAAAAAAGATAAAAGAGAACAGGTCTGAGATGCACTTAGATGTGCCAGCCACACTGAATAGATCACCATATGCCTACCCGATGCCGAGAGGTGTGGGTAAGCCATTGATCTTCATAATGGGGTTTGCAATTGTTCCCTCAAAAACAAGGAATCCCCAGTAAGTGTGGGTCATAGGCTGGCACTGATTACATGTCTGCCCTTTGTGCACACTGCCCGTCAATACATCTGATTGGACAGTCTGGTGAGGGCCTCTGGTGGAGCACCTTGGATGATCAAGTTTGACTGCAGAGGAAGTAAAAGTCATAACAAGATTTCCATAGGTGAACCTGTGGACGTCTCATTACTGAGGCTTGAGGGGCAAGAGAGAGAAGGGCCGGTGCCTCCACCCGATCCCATCCACCCCCAATTTGGTGTCCCCGCCAGAATCTAATCTCCACTCTTCCCATTGGATCAAGGCTCCAGTATCTGAGTTTTCCATATCCACAAGGTTTTTGAAGAAGAACTCTGAGGATCGACTGTTTGTCCTTTGTCTGAATCTGCTGAATCCAATTAAATTGGTCATAGAAGTCACAGCTTATTGTAGCAGCCCTGGGTGCAAGTCAGGAACAGGCCTTGGATGGGGTACCAGGCTATGGCTCATCGCATTTGTGCATAAATGGCCAGTTTAGAATCAACGATTTACAGTGCATCCGGAAAGTATTCACAGCGCATCACTTTTTCCACATTTTATGTTACAGCCTTATTCCAAAATGGATTAAATTCATTTTTTTCCTCAGAATTCTACACACAACACCCCATAATGACAACATGAAAAAAGTTTACTTGAGATTTTTGCAAATTTATAAAAAATAAAAAAATTGAGAAAGCACATGTACATAAGTATTCACAGCCTTTGCCATGAAGCTCAAAAGTGAGCTCAGGTGCATCCTGTTTCCCCTGATCATCCTTGAGATGTTTCTGCAGTTTAATTGGAGTCAACCTGTGGTAAATTCAGTTGATTGGACATGATTTGGAAAGGCACACACCTGTCTATATAAGGTCCCACAGTTGACAGTTCATGTCAGAGCACAAACCAAGCATGAAGTCAAAGGAATTGTCTGTAGACCTCCGAGACAGGATTGTCTCGAGGCACAAATCTGGGGTAGGTTACAGAAAAATATCTGCTGCCTTGAAGGTCCCAATGATCACAGTGGCCTCCATCATCTGTAAGTGAAAGAAGTTGGAAACCACCAGGACTCTTCCTAGAGCTGGCCGGCCATCTAAACTGAGCGATCGGGGGAGAAGGGCCTTAGCCAGGGAGGTGACCAAGAACCCGATGGTCACTCTGTCAGAGCTCCAGAGGTCCTCTGTGGAGAGAGGAGAACCTTCCAGAAGGACAACCATCTCTGCAGCAATCCACCAATCAGGCCTGTATGGTAGAGTGGCCAGATGGAAGCCACTCCTTAGTAAAAGGCACATGGCAGCCCACCTGGAGTTTGCCAAAAGGTACCTGAAGGACTCTCAGACCATGAGAAAGAAAATTCTCTGGTCTGATGAGACAAAGATTGAACTCTTTGGTGTGAATGCCAGGCGTCACGTTTGGAGGAAACCAGGCACCACTCATCACCAGGCCAATACCATCCCTACAATGAAGCATGGTGGTGGCAGCATCATGCTGTGGGGATGTTTTTCAGTGGCAGGAACTGGGAGACTAGTCAGGATAAAGGGAAAGATGACTGCGGCAATGTACAGAGACATCCTGGATGAAAACCTGCTCCAGAGCGCTCTTGACCTCAGACTGGGGCGACGGTTCATCTTTCAGCAGGACAACGACCCTAAGCACACAGACAAGATATCAAAGGCGTGGCTTCAGGACAACTCTGTGAATGTCCTTGAGTGGCCCAGCCAGAGCCCAGACTGTGCACTGACGCTTCCCATCCAACCTGATGGAGCTTGAGAGGTGTTGCAAAGAGGAATGGGCGAAACTGGCCAAGGATAGGTGTGCCAAGCTTGTGGCGTCATATTCAAAAAGACTTGAGGCTGTAATTGCTGCCAAATGTGCATCGACAAAGTATTGAACAAAGGCTGTGAATACTTATGTACATGTGATTTCTCAGTTTTTGTATTTTTAATAAATTTGCAAAAACCTCAAGTAAACTTTTTTCACGTTGTCATTATGGGGTGTAGTGTGTAGAATTCTGAGGAAAAAAATGAATTTAATCCATTTTGGAATAAGGCTGTAACATAACAAAATGTGGAAAAAGTGATGCGCTGTGAATACTTTCCGGATGCACTGTACATAACATAGAGGGATACTCAGAAATCTGTAGAACCACAAATCACGCTGATGGGAAGTTGAGTTAACATTTACAATGATCTTATTCAAGATCACTTCCTCATCTGAGTTAAGGTTCTAAATTTAATTTTGCTAAATGTCCTTTTGCTGAATTCTTTATTTATAATCGTCCTTCTGTTTCTGACTTTTGCTCTAGTACTTTTGACCTCTCGTTTTGGCTTTGTCAGTTATGCATTTTGATCTCCCAGGTTTTCCCTTTTTCTGTTCAAATATCTGTTTCTTGGTTCTTTCTCAAGTCTAGTGAATTCACACAACGTTGAACATTATCAATGTCTGTAGCATTTCAATTTAAAATTCGATTACGCTGGTTTAACAGATTAATTAACGGATTAACTGCGGCTGCCATTACACTCTGGTTGGTGTGTGATGATTCCTGCAATGAACATTTGTACAATGTTATTCGTCAGAATAAGTGTGTGGAAGAGTGATCTGGTCTGAACCAGATCAAAGTTGTTTTTCTCAGGCAATAATTCATCTTCAGCCAATCAGCTTTAAAGTTAGCCTTTGACATCATACAGATAGGACTAAACAATTTCCATTCTGAATGCAAAAAAACACCTCCCATCTCCCAACATAGAAGAGAGAATCTGTCATCCCTCAGATTGGTGAGGGACAGGTCATTAATAGAGGACGTGAATTGGTTTGTGATGTCCCCACTTTATCGTGTCTGAGGCTAACTTCGAAGTTGATTGGCTGAAGGTAAAAGGTGCTCCTGGAACAGCAATTTCAAAGTCATTCAGAGAACAAGAAATCAAAACCACTGTATGGCACTTGTATGGCACAAGCAGATTTTCTTGGCTTTCTGGTGTTCCTGGCATGACACTGAAGTTACTGTTGTGCAGCCATCATTTAGCTTCAAGCAATCAGCTCTAACGGAAAGTTGGAACTGTATACACAAAGCCGCATCATTTCAAATCCGTAAATAATGGTATAAAAAAACAGATTACATTAGAAATGAAGATAATCACTTTATTTTGAGAATAGAAGAAGACAATTTAATTTTTTTTTTTACCTGTAAAAAAACAGATTTTGAAGTACTTTTATTTAGTTTTTAATGTCAAACTCTGGATGATTGACTGCAAATGACAGCCCTAGAATGACAACTGTGATGTACTTCTAGAAACAAAAGAAGCTCAAGAAAATCATTTTAAGTGTTCAGTTTGACATCTCTGCACCTTCATGTGGGGAGCCTTGGATTGCTTTAAAGTTTCACACGCCCTCTGGTGGCAACCAATGAATCTACAGCATTCCAGAGAGACAGAACCACTGTCAGTCAGTCAGTCAGTCAGTCAGTCAGTCAGTCAGGGTCACGGGGGTCTGCTGGAGCCAATCCCAGCCAGCACAGGGCGCAAGGCAGGAACAAACCCCGGGCAGGGCGCCAGCCCACTGCAGGACACACACACACACCAAGCACACACCAGGGACAATTTAGGATTGCCAATACACCTACCCTGCATGACTTTGGACTGTGGGAGGGAACCAGAGCACCAGAAGGAAACCCATTCAGACACAAGGAGAACATGCAAACTCCACGCAGGGAGGACCCAGGAAGCAAACCCAGGTCTCCTTACTGCGAGGCAGCAGTGATACCACTGCGCCACTGTGCCGCCCCAGAGCCACTGTTTTTATTATTATATATTTGATCATGCAAATTAAGGACAAAATCCAGTAAAATAGTATTTTGTGACTGATGCTGCTGGTATAAGACATTACTTTATAATGGTGTGAGTATTTTTTTTATTAATTCCTGTTAAAATAATATTCTGTTTATACTTGAGGTTGTGTAACATAATATAATCTTCTCAAAACCACTTAATCCAATTCGTGGTGTTTCTGTCTGTGTGTATTCCCTGGGTTATGTTAATTTTAATTTAATTTAATTTAATTTAATTTAATTTCTTTCTTTGTTGTAAAGTATTATTTTTCTGACATTCACTGTATGTATTGTTTGTCGATATCGTTTTGTTTTATTATGTGTTTTCATTTGTTCTTTGTGTTTAGTGGGTGAATGCTCAGGAGGCGGGGCTATTGCAGAAGGACCGCCCCCCCCCAACCTATATATTGTGACGCTAAGGAGTGGACCCTTCAGTGGCTCTTTATTGTTAGGAGTGCATAATGTGAGTTTGTTTTTTTTTTGGTTTCTGGATATTTTGCTTCTCTTTGTGATTTTTCAGTTTTTGATTTCACCTTGGGTCTTGCTTGTCATGGATTTGTTATGAATTTGTTTCTGTATATAAATTAGTTACCATTCATTTTTATTTTACCACTTCACCATTTAGTGCGAGGACGCATATCCAGGTTGCTAGGTAAGGGGAATCAGAGGGTGCATTCAATGGCGTTATTGAAGCAACAATACTTAAACCGGCTCCTCACTACATGCACTGTCTGAGTTTGACTGATACTACTTGTGCTATTCAACATGTATCAGGTTTCAGATTGTTTGGATACAGTTTTAGAACGGTTCTTGACTTTGATTTTGAGTTTAGCCATTTATTATGCTTTCTTTCCTAATTTTGACACTGCTCATTTATTTACTTAAAATTCATCTTCTAACCTGTTTTCAGATGTGTTCTCAATGGTCTGCTGTTTTCCTTCACTTGGCAGAACAGGATGGTCTTTATATGCAAATCCTTTTATTCCTGTTTATGTTTTTTACCCTTTATGTTCTTCTTTGTTTACTGTAAATAAGTATTTTTCTTTACAAAGATTTGTTATCCAAACTAAATACTTTCACAATTCTAGTTACCCTAAGGGCATTTTAATACTTTTTGTACATTTAGGATATTTTTTAATTTTTAAAACCAGTTTCCCATTCTTTCATTCTGGACAAGCTGCAGTCCATCATTTAAATTTGGGGTCCATATGGGGAACAACGAGGCACTGAAGACGGACCTCTTATACTGGACTACTTATGTGCATTTGTTCTGCATTCCCCTTTGCTCAGCCACTTTAATTGGGTGCTTTTTGTTGCGGCAGACTTTGAATCCGTCATTAGTATTTTCATTTAAGAAACACATTTGCTTTTATTATTTTAATTTTCTCATTTTGTTTAGTTGTGATTAGTGCCATTCTTGTTCACCTGTTGTTAGATCAGTTCCCATTTTTCTTGGGGTGTGTCCTTGGAGTTCATGACCTTTGACTAACGACTCAACAAGGTTAAAAGAAAGGTCACATCCTTGTCCAAATGTGTGCTTTTGCTTAAAAAAAGTTATATGAATCTCCAGTTTCAACTTGTGAAAGAGTTTTTTGATTTTGATTTTTGTCTAATATTTTGGCTTTGTCACTGCTGTTACTTCCCACTTATTTTTGACCTTTCACTACTCTTTTCTCCCTGTCACTTAACAAAATACTCTTGATAGAGTTTCTAGCATATCAGAACCTAGGACACTGGGTTCAGCGCTAACTACTGTACTACAGTGCCACCATTGTAGCTATTTTCTCTTTATTATTTTATCCCATATTTTAGGGGAAGAGTTTCCCCTCCTTCAGAGATACTATCTAGTAGATTGATCACCTCCATTTGAATTTCTGACTCCTGCAATGTGTTTAATATGCTTTGGAAAACTGTCTTCTTTGGAAAATTTCTGTCTGATATTAGATGTTAGGTTCTGCAACCCAGGAATTGTAAGATGACTTGGAAAGATGACTTATAACTTGGAAGATGAACCCCGGAACACAGATAGACAGACACCAAATGTCCAAAAACACACACATTTATTTGTGTCAGCACCATCCCAACCAATACAGTGCACAAATTACTATCCAGCTCACAGTCCTTTTTCTTCTCTCTCTTTTTTCTGCCTCTTTCACTCATCCTCACACAATCTCCGTCTTCCTCCTCTCGACTCTGGCTCCTCTCATGGAGTGAGGCGTCCCCCTTTATAGTGCCCCTGGATGTGCTCCAGGTGCTTCCTGATAGTCTTCTGATGGCACTTCCTGGTGTGGCGGAAGTGCTGTATGAGCACCCGGAAGCACTCCAGGTTTACATAGAATTACTTCTGGCAGCACTTCTGGTTGTGGTTGAAGTGCTGTATTCCGGGGCTCCTTAAGCCTCCGGGTGCCCCCTGCTCTGTTCCCATGGCCCGCATACAGACCAGGGTGGCTTCCCTCTCGTGGCCCAGGCGTGGTATTATCCTGCTCGTGCTCCTTCCAGGCATCCCGGCTGGTTAGGTTCCCCACCCGTCCGCCATACTTGATTCTGTTTTGTTCTGGGCTCTTCAGTTTTGTCCATATGTTCATAAACAGTCAACCAGACTGACATTTGCTTGATTATGTTGACCTCTTTTGTAAAACATTTCAGATAAAAGTATCTCATAAGCGAATAAATGTACAACGCCAATTCCAAAAATGTTGGGACGCGGAGTAAAATATAAATAAAAACAAAATGCAATGATTTGCAAATCTCATAAACTCATACTTTATTCACAAAATAACACAGAAAACATCAATAGAAATGATAAAATGTTTACAAAAACAATAAGGTCAATTTGAATTTGATGGCAGCAACACATCTCAAAAAGGTTGGGAGATGGCCATGTTGAACACAGTCCATAAACATCTGGGAACTGAGGAGACCTGTTGCTGGACTTTTGGGAGAGGAATATTGTCCCATGCTTGTCTGAAATAGGATTCTAGTTACTCAACAGTCCTGGGTCATCTTTGTCGTATTTTTCATTTCATGATGCAGCAAATGTTTTCATTTGGTGATCTTTTCCAAAATGAATTTCAAATTTTGATTCATCTGACCACAGAACAGTTTTCTACATTGCCTCAGTCCATTTAAAATGAGCTGTGGCCCAGAGAAGATGGTGGCATTTCTGGATTATTTTCACATATGGCTTCTTCTTTACGTTTTAACCTGCATTTGTGGATGGCATGGCCGACTGTGTTCACAGATAATGATTTCTGGAAGTGTTTCTGAGCCCACGCAGTGATTTCCATGACAGAGACAGGCCTGTTTTTAATGCAGTGCTCCCTGAAGGCCTGAAGATCGTGGGCATCAAATATTGATTTTCGGCCTTGTCCCTTATGGACAGAGATGCCGCCAGATTTTTGGAATCTTTTGATGATATTATGTACTGTAGATAATGAGATATTTAAAGTCTTCACAACTTTTATGTTGAGGAACATTATTCTGAAATTGTTCCATAATTTGTAGACATATTTTTTGCAGATTGGTGAACAGTCTGCCCATCTCTTCTTCTGAGAGCCTCTGCCTCTGTAAGATGCTCTTTTTATACCCAATCATGTTACTGATTTGTTGTAAAATGTTCCTCCAGCTGTTTCTTTTTAGTACCACTTACATTTCCAACCTTTTGTTTCCCTAGTCCCAACTTTTTTGAGACACATTGCTGCCTTCAAATTCAAAATGAGCTAAACATTTTCACAAATTGATAATATGTCTCACTTTCAACATTTGATGTTTTCTAAGTTCTATTGTGAATAATATATGGGTTTATGAGAATTGCAAATCATTGCATTCTGTTTTTATCTACATTTACACAACTTTTATGGAATTGGTGTCGTAAATAAAAATATTTCAGAAAGGCAGAAATGATTTCAGCAGAATGCACATATCTATATCAGTTTAGGAACTAAGTCAGATATTGCACTTACAGTATATCCTTCTGCCCTTAAATTTGACTTAAATGAAGATTCCACTTTGGGAATTTTGGATACAAAATGAAATTGCCTTAGTAACAGTGAGCAAAGAAGCCCTCAAAGCGTGGCCAATGAAAAGCAGTCTTCCTGACTGTGAATGAGGCGTGAAATCCATCATATCAGGACTCGGAGTATGAAGTGTCTCAGGACAGATGTAGCCAACTCCTCATCTAAAGAAGTAAAAACAGGACACAGTCTGCCAGGGGAAGGTGACAAACAGTACCATGTTGGTAATGAAAACTTAGCCTGTATTTGGATACCTTGCTCTACGTGTATCATCTGCTGTTCATATTCCAAACTGCTGATCACAGAAAAGGCTTGTGGGGTGCCAGGTAAAAACAAACAAGAACATTCTGGAAATTCCTCACTGCTTATACTGGATATGATTTCAAAGTGTCCGTTCCTTTTTTATCATAGTAAAAATAACAGAAGAGACAACACAAGGCTTTCTTTTCACTCTTTCTTGTAGGCATGTTTCCATATAATATATGAAGCACCTATTGTGATAGCCCATGTTTGTCTGTCTGTCAACATAAAACAACTCGGCACCCCAAGGACCGATTTTGATGAAATGTGTCACACTTATTGTTCAATGAAATCTTTCAAGACAGTTCAATCTTCATTGAGATATCTCGGTTCAGATCGCGTTGTACACAGCTTTCAAATTTTACAATCTCCCTTTGACAAGCCTTGGTGATTTTGCAAGCCCATCTATCTTAAAACGAAGAAAACATTCTGTGCGACTTGAGCTAGAAATTAGTTTACTGTTTCAATTTTACCTTGACAGCAGTTAGACCAACTTGTAAATTTTGTATTTGCTGTTTTTCATCTTTGATAGCTGCTACTGACTGTCAACAAACCGCCAATACAAGTTAATGAATCCCACCAGCAGGATGCGTACTCGGGTAGAAGGTCGCTGTTACTGGCTGACTGAGCGTGAAGGATGAGCCTAAAAGAGAAGCAGCGCATCAGCACCTCAATCCTCTACATGCTTTAATTTGTAGCATGTATGTTAAATGCTATTCCTAACCGTAAAAGTATAAAATGGAATAAGGAAATCAAAAGGTTATCTAGATATGAGCAAAATACCCTGTGGTGTGTAAACAGCTGTGCACAGTGCAAATACGCATTTGCTTAGTATTTACCTAACACTAAACCAGCCTCACAGCTCCATAATCTGCAGTTTACATTTTCAGTGATACTGTAATTTACTAGGATGACCAGACATCCTGAATTCACGAGGTGTGTCCTGATAAATAACTGAAAAATATCAAAATGACCTGGTTTTAACAGGTTACCCATCTAATAAAGTTTTTCAGTGATACATTACATTTATAATGGTGCACATAACACTCAATATGGGAATCCAGCTTGATTTGAAATTTGAATAGAATCACGAGTCGGACCAGAACAAAAACCCAAAACAGACTACTGCTATTTATTTGTTTCCACTTCAAGCACCGTGTGCAATAATACACTTTGTGTTTACTTGTGAAAGTGTTTTTGATTCCCCATATCCTGATCCCTCGCTGATGGTGATGAGATAAAGCAGCCATTAAACAAATAAGGATGAGCTCCATGTGTGGGCATACACACTACACAAATGTCCCGTTCTGGGACACTGCAAATCTGGTCACCCTGTGTTTTACCATCAGAGTGGCACATTTACCCGGCATCCATGAAGGTCAGGCGCTGTAACAAAGTTTGCCTTTCACTTCTGTTATTCCCTAATATTTTCAATAACTGAATAGATTTGTAAGTTATTGCCAGACATTCTCAAGCAAAGTTGGAATTAATTATACTTTTTTTTTTAATGTAGGTTGTGTTAATTGAAAATTGCAAATTGTCACTGTGTGTGAATATAGTGCATGTGTGAGTGATCCCCATGATGGACTAGAGTCCTGTCCATTCCTGTTTTCTGTCTTTTGCCCAATCCTGGTGGGAGAGCCTTTGGCCCCCACAACCCTGAAATGGGCTAAGAAGGTTCTAAAACCCACCTGCTGAGCTCAGTCCATTGAGGACTACAGTGCACACACCTACATGTTATACCCCATCTCTATATTTTTGAACTTGTTGGTTAATCCTCTTTACCTTTAGTACAGTGGATCGAGACTGTTATTTTAAAGTGAGTTCATCAAGAACACGGGGACACAGTTGGAAACTTGTTAAGAGTAAATTTCGCACAAACATTAGGAAGTTTTGCTTTACACAAAGAACAATAGACATTTGGAATAAGCTACCAAGTAGTGTGGTAGACAGTAAGACGTTGGGGACTTTCAAAACTCGACTGGATGTTTTTTTGGAAGAAATAAGTGGATAGGACTGGTGAGCTTTGTTGGGCTAAATGGCCTGTTCTCGTCTAGGGTGTTCTAATGTTCTAATGCCACCTATGGTTTATGGTGCATTGCATGATGTGTTTATTTTTAAGAAGTATATTCAATTATTTTTATCACATAGAAAGATGGTAGACTGTTAACTGTGTTATGATATTTTTCAGGCAAGTAAGATGGAAGTTTCAAGGTAAAGTAGTTCCACTCCCTAATCATGGCCCCCAAAGAGTGTTGCATGTGGATTAGCATACTCTGTACACATGACAATAATAACCTTATAATCCTTTAATAACGCACTTGTTGATGTCATTAATGAACGTATATTTTTGATACAGGCACTGGGAGAACATGCAAACTTAATACGAACCCATTTCTGTAGAGCTGTGAGGCAGCAGTGTCAAATACTGTGTCAACGTAATTCCTTATATATGTTAAAATATCCACATAAACAAATGTTTAAATTAAAGAACAATTTTTGCAAATGAGTAAAGTAAAACGAATAACCAAATTCAAAATGGCTCTGATCTTTCCGCCAGACCTTTGTTCAGATTGAGTTCCCAAGTGCTGCATTAAAAAGCTAGTCATGTATCAAGTCAATTTATTTACAGTTTATTAGACCTCTCTGAAATGTGTAGCTCTTTATGGAGAGAAATACTGCTCTCTTGTGGAAAGAAACGGATAAACTGATAGAGGAGCCAGCAGATGTCTTGGTTTCATACAGAATATTATATCATTGCCTCTGGAGCTTTGTGTCTCAGCACAGTGGATTCATAGCAGAGCTCTAGTGGTACCAGGCCTTAGAAAACTACAAAAGGGAATTAAATCTGTCTTAATGGTCTAGAATATCATTAAAGGAAATGAAATATGTAAAGCGTTATCAAAACACAAAAATCAGCTCTAAATGTTGCAGCACTGTTCAGTCAACATTTTCTTTTCTGCCCGAGCAGGTGATGGAGAGATGGCACAATGAAACACCAGAGAACTGCTCTTGTGAATTCCAGTGCTTTAAAGCTTCTCTTATACAGAGGTACTATTTTACAAAAGCACTTGGATGAAGTGCTGTCCATGGTACTCAGCGTGACTTTGAATGCCTGTAGCTTTTCAACTAGATATATTCTGATATTCTTTGGATCGTAGCTCTATTGATCAGGTGTGGCAAACATGCCGTGCAAAGCAGCCAAAGACTTCTGATATTTGGCATGGTGCCCCAGTCTATCAAAGCTTAGAGCAGAATGACCATCATCATCTTAGAGGTGTCCCTCATCTGAAGGTTTGCCCAGTGATTTTGATTGCATATCACAGAATGCTGTGACTACAGTAACGTTTGTAGAATTAAGTCCAAGGTAGCACCAACTAGTGATCAGGATGTTATTTCTGTTGGAGTGTATTTATGAATTGTAACACACTGCTGTTTTTCTTTCTTTTAACTTCCAGTCATCAGATACAACTTTTCACTAGAGGCAAATTTATTGAAAAAGATGTATAAAAGGTGATCAATAAATTCACAGCAGATAGGTCTTTTACAAGATGCACTGCAATTATTTTCACATTGCTTTATAGTCGCATGTGACCCACTCTGAACTGAGACGTAATAAATTCAGCTCGGGGCGGCACGGGGTTACACTTATAATTAATTTTTACTCTAGTCAGTGGCCAGAATTTCAGATCTCGTTTCTCTAGCTGGTGTTGGGTAGAACAGTTTCAAATTCACCATTCCTTTCTTTCTGCTTTCTCTCCGTTTGGATTTACACTGATGGAGAGAGCCGCTCTTTGGTCTCTTTTGATTCAAATCTAATTCTACAGGGGCAAATTGAAATGACCGCATTTGAATCCTTCAGTAAGCTGGCCCTGCTCAACATCAGGTAGTTTTAAGCAAGCAGAAAGTCACATTTTACGTTTATAAAAAGACAATCAAGAACCCCTTTTTATGTGCTATGCTGAGTTACAATTTATATTATTATTATATATATTCATACAGATGCAGGCATAGTATATGTGAGAGAGGGGAGAGTAACATCATTGGACCAGACCATAAGAGGAACAAGCTCCTCATGTTAGAAGCCTTCTGGAGCATGGAAGGGATAGACAAGGATAAAGCTCTACAAAAACCATTTTCGACATGCCTGTCCCCTGCTAAAGTTCATGTGCCTTGGTTAATGTCCATTGGCGACCCTTGGGTTTGAAAAGTGTGGCAGATGGGTTGGTCCTGACCTCAGGTTAGTGGTGTGAGGTGGGATTGGAGGCATAAATGTAGGTACAAGGACAAAGCAGCTGGGAGTACATGGAGTCAGAGAAAACCAGATGGTATTGAGGAGCAGTTGATGAAGCAGACAGCAGGTCCCAAAAGAAACCAATGGTCCTTCCAAAGTGCTAGAGTTAGGGTTAGCTACCACCAGCATTATGCTGAATGCTAAGTCCATTCGATATCTTTAGCATTCTTGAGTTAGTACTATGAGGGAGAATCAAAAAACTAAAGACAACTTACCCTTTAAAACTGTTGACTGTGAGCAGATGAACAAAACAGTTATATTACTTCTCCACATAGTCTCCCTGCAGGTCATTACACTTCTTGTATCATTCCACTGACTGCTCTCAAATCCAGGTGTGCACCGCTGGATTCTTCATCTCTTCCAGGATCTGATTTGCTGCCTCCTGCTGGCCCAATGGTATTCTGCATGGAGTCTGCCATATGGGGGACTGGGGTGGGCATCACCAGTCACAATATCATGCTGGACTAGGTGGGTTCCTCCGACATCAGCTGAATTGGTAGTAAAACACTCCTAGAATACGTAAGAGTGCCAGCAGGTGCTGGCCTTGTTCAAAATCAAGCCCCTCCATACCGGCCTCCCAGATCACTTGAATAATTTTTGACACTTGAGGTACATCAGCTTCTTTGCAGCATGATGAAAGGGCTGTCTGCCTGAATGGGACAATATGGAGGTTCTGGTATACCTCCTCCCTCCCACCCCCATAGATCAAGAGGCTGGAATGTAGCTGTACAGCAGAAAGGGCATCCAAGTGTGGTGATTTTGTGGTAGGAGATTGGTTTTGAGGTATGACAGGCTGGTCCAAGCTTGATACAGCAGCCATGGATGAGCTTTCCAGAGATCCTGAGGAACATATTAAAGGTAGGATAGAAACCCCAGCCATATGCAAATTGGTACTGGCACCAAGGTTCAGCAGAAAGTCCAGTCCCAAATACATGGTTCTTCCACTGCAGCTCCCCAGACTTCATGCTCTCTGGTTCAACCAGCCAATTCCATCCTCAATTTGAACCTTCCTATCAGTGGGCTCAAGGCTGAAGTCCAGTGGGAGTGCGTCAGGGCGTACAAGTGTAACTGTAGAACCAGTATTCACTAATACGTAGCAGGGCTTATTCTTAACATGGATGGCAACGTAGCAGCTTGCCCTTCTTCCTATCTGCCCCACCCAGAATTCCAGCTCACAAGAAAGATTGAACTACTCTTCTGTGACTTTATGTAACAATCCCTCGTTGTTCCTTGGGATAGCTTTAGGGACCAGTGCTGTTCCATTTACGCTGCCCCCCTCCCCCCCAGTGTTTCCTGGCATCTTTTACTGGACAGACCCTTTTTAAATGGCCACCTTTTCCACAGCACCAACACAAACAACAGTTTAACACAGCTCGCCCATGGCCTTCTTGGCTACCTGATCTTGTGATCGAATTCTGTGGCCTATCTTCTATAGGTTGTGCTCCCCATGCCTGATGAAGCAGATGGTGGCTCCTTTTCATGTGTAAAGTGGTACCGCCAACAGGTGGGGGTTCTTTCAAGACTTCTTCCACTCTCTAAGCTATCTGCAGAGCCTGTTCTAAGGTAGATGGGGATGTCAGGCACACATGCTGTCTCAAGAGAAGAGGTGTTAATCCTCTCAGAAATGCATCTGTGGCTAAGGTGTCCTGAGAGGCAGGAGGAAATTGAGAGAATGCTTTTCTAGTTAATGCCTGAGCATCTGCAGCAAAGTTCCCTAAACTTTCTTGTTCATTACAGACCCAGCTGGCCCATTGATTGCGCAGGTCTGCTTTAGATTCCCTCTTTCCGAAACGCCATTCAAGGACATTGGTCAGTGGTTTAAAATTGAGTCTATTTTCTACTCTGAGATCAGTTAGTGTTTGCAATGCTTCACCCCCAAGGGATATGGCCAAGTTCAAAGCTTGATCTCATGGATTCCAACTATTGGCTAGAGCAACTAACTGGAAGCGAGCTAGAAATGCTTCCCATGAGCTCTGACCATCATAGTGCCCCATTTTGATGTGGTGATCCACTGACACCTGTTGCATGCAAGCCCCTCCTTCTCCTGCAAGATTCCTCCATGCATTATTAGATTCCACAGGTAGCTGACCTTCACATGCTGACATCTGTTGCTTTAAACCATCAGGTCCATGCACGGCTTGAGCCACCTCTGAAAACACCCAGGGCGGATTGTTCCATTCATTGTTCTGATTTTATGGGCTGACTGCGCAGGCTTGGCTTCTCGTAAACATCTCATTTCTGTTTCCACGTGTACTACATTGTATCCTGGCTCTCACTTTTGTCACCGGAAACTTTCTTGCAAAACATTACCACACTCCACAGTTTCTATGTGTTCATGACTCACTAAATTGTGTACTTGAGGCTCTGTGTTAATGTAGCAGTGAGTTGGCATTTGTGCATCCCATACAGCCAGGTGCTGTGCACGTTCCACAAGGACTCGTCTTGTATCTCTTGTTCATTTACTCTGGTAGTTGCTGTGGGAGTTTGCTCCATTGTCCCACTTATGACACCACTGTAGTGACTGAGGATGAGACACAAAAACAGGTGGTTGAAACGTGGTGTTCCAAAGATGATGAGTTTATTGAAAAACAAGAACTGAACAGAACAGCAAAAAAAACTTCCCTAGCCCGTTGTAAAGGGTTGCTAGGCACACCAATAAAACACGAAAATGTCACTATTTTTGTCTTTACCCCTTTTCATACACAGTTTTTTTAATCACTTTCTCTGTTCACTTTCGAGGCTCACATTCTCTGTTTCTCCATCCAAACACACATGTACAAAAACACCCTTACTTCCTGTCTCATCCCCTCCTGCGCATGCACCTTCTATCTTTCCAAGCAGTCGTAAGCAACCCAGAGGCTCTCCTAAACACAGTAAATAGAAAACATTTTAAACATTAATTACAAGATGTCACAATACATACATGCATACATACTTTCATATATATAAAAAATCCAACGCCTGTCTGCCTGTCTGTATGTCTGTCCACTTTTCACAAGAGAACTACTTAATGGATTTAGATTGGGTTTTTTTCAACAATTTGCACAAACATTTCAGTTGATTTTGTGACCTCTCTCATCACGCTAAGTATCATAGTTTGCTTGCGGTACTGATTTATTTGCGCAAATCTGAGACCCACCGGGCTGAGGGGGCCCTCCACACTCATGCGCCAGCCTCAGGGCATATCTTACATCTGCTTAGCTAGTGAACGAAAGAACTTCTTAACGGATTTAGATCGGGTTTTTTTCTATGGTTTGCTTGAACATTCCGGTTGATTTTGCAACTTCTCTTATCACACTAAGTATCATAGTTCGCTTGCAGGAGTGATAATCTGAGACAGAGGCTGCAGGCCAAGGGGATGGGGAAGCGTGACAGCAGGAGTGGGGAGTCGATCTACCTCTGTGATACCTTTTTGTTTATTGATTTTTAAAGTTTATCCTGTTTCACTACATCAGGAGCAGGGAACGGCTAGTATATATATATATACTGTACATATTGTATATATTGTTGCAGGTGGCTGGGGGGGCGTCCCGGCCGGGACGCCCCGGAGGACCGGAAGAGGGCTTACGCCCTCCACAGACCACGTGGGGGCGACCGCCGTGGTTCCTTTGGGGACCACGGGTACAGAGCTGTGAAGCTCAACCCTTTAGGGGCCCGTGGTCACCACCAGGGGGCGCCTCAATGCCTTGGGAGCCCTGGACCTCAGCACTTCCGCCACACCTTGAAGTGCTAGGGGGAAGAAGAGCAGGGACACCCTGAGTGCTTCTGGGGATGCAGCCAGCACTTCCGCCACACTGGGGAGTGTCGGTGGAAGATTGCCGGGAAACACCTGGAGCACATCCGGGTGATTATAAAAGGGGCCGCCTCCCTTCATTCAAGGTGAGAGTCGGGTGAGGAGAAGGACAGAGCTCAGGTGGAAAGGAGAAGAGGTGGCCTGAAGAGAAAGGCATTCAAGGTTGGCCTGGACTTTGGGGACTTTTGGGGGTTTTGAGGTGCACTTGTGTAAATATGACTGTAAATAAACGTGTTGTGGGTGACGTCAATGTGTCCGCCTGTCTGTGTCTGGGCCGGCTTCCACAATGGCATCCCAGATGGGACTCTCCACCTGTTTCAACAATCCAGCGCAGCCGGGGCACCCACACACGTGTCGCGGGGGCGCCATTGTGGAAAGCATACTCCCGAACACAGACAGACAGACACCAGAATGTCTTTTTTTTTTTTTTTTAATATTTTTATTTTATTAATTTTCATTGTAATCATTCCATACAAACAGATCAATTTATAACCCAACAAATATGAAGACTAATCAAACCCCACCCCTGAGAAGGAGAGCTTAGCTAAAGGAAAATTGCTTTAGGCTTTTTAATAAGGCAACATTAAACAAAAGAAAGGGAGAAGTAAATATCTATAGACACCAGAATGTCTTAAACACACTCCTTTATTTCTCCAGAGCACCACAATGCCTTCCTCCAACAACTCTCTTCCTTTCTTTCTCTTTTCTTTCTCTTCTTCTTTCTCTTCTTCTGACCTCCACTCCCCTCCTCACAAGCTCCATCTCCTTCCTCCCAACTCTGGCTCGTCTACTGGAGGGAGGCGGCCCCTTTTATACTGACCCGGATGGGTTCCAGGTGCTCCACCTGACGACACTTCCTGGTGTGGCGGATGTGTCAGGAGAGCACCTGAAAGCACTCCGGGTGCCCCTAGGATTTCTTCCGGCAGCACTTCCTGATGTGGCGCAAGTGCTGCCATCCAGGGTTTCATAACCGTCCGGGCGCCCCCTGGTGGTGGCCACGTCCTCCCGTAGGGATGAGCGTCCCAGCTCTAAATCAAATCAATATTTGGTGTTACTACCTTTTGCCTTCAAACCAGCATCAATTCTTATAGGTACACTTGCACAAAGTCAGGGATTTTGTAGGTTTACAGTCAGGTGTATGATCAACCAATTATACCAAACAGGTGCTAATGATCATCAATGTCACACGTAGGTTGAAACACAGTCATTAACTGAAACAGAAACCGCTGTGTAGGAGGCTTAAAACTAGGTGAGGAACAGCCAAACTCTGCTACCAAGGTGAGGTTGTGGAAGACAGTTTTATGTCATGGCAAGATTGAGCACAGCAACAAGACACAAGGTAGTTATACTGCATCAGCAAGGTCTCTCCCAGACAAAGATTTCAAAGCAGACTGGGGTTTCAAGATGTGCTGTTCAAGCTCTTTTGAAGAAGCACAAACAAACGGGCAACGTTGAGGATTGTAGACGCAGTGGTCAACCAAGGAAACTTAGTGCAGCAGATGAAAGACACATCAAACTTATTACCCTTCGAAATCGGAAGATGTCCAGCAGTGCCATCAGCTCAGAACTGGCAGAATCCAGTGGGACCCAGGTACACCCATCTACTGTATGGGGAAGTCTGGCCAGATGTGGTCTTTATGGAAGAGTTGCAGCCAAAAAGCCATACCTCCGACGTGGAAACAAGGCCAAGCGACTCAAGTATGCACGAAAACATAGGAACTGGGGTGCAGAAAAATGGCAGCAGGTGCTCTGGACTGATGAGTCAACATTTGAAATATTTGGCTGTAGCAGAAGGCAGTTTGTTCGTCAAAGGGCTGGAGAGCGGTACAATAATGAGTGTCTGCAGGCAACAGTGAAGCATGGTGGAGATTCCTTGAACGTTTGGGGCTGCATTTCTGCAAATGAAGTTGGACATTTGGTCAGGATTAATGGTGTTCTCAATGCTGAGAAATACAGGCAGATACTTATCCATCATGCAATACCATCAGGGAGGCGTAGGATTGGCCCCAAATTTATTCTGCAGCAGGACAACGACCCCAAACATACAGCCAAAGTCATTAAGAACTATCTTCAGCGTAAAGAAGAACAAGAAGTCCTGGAAGTGATGGTATGGCCCCCACAGAGCCCTGATCTCAACACCATCAAGTGTGTCTGGAATTACATGAAGAGACAGAAGGATGTGAGGAAGCCTACATCCACAGAAGATCTGTGGTTACTTCTCCAAGATGTTTGGAACAACCTACCAGCCGAGTTCCTTCAAAAACTGTGTGCAAGTGTACCTAGAAGAACTGATGCTGTTTTGAAGGCAAAGGGTGGTCACACCAAATATTGATTTGATTTAGATTTCTCTTTTGTTCATTCACTGCATTTTGTTTATTGATGAAAATAAATGATTAACACTTCCATTTTTGAAAGCATTCTTTGTTTACAGCATTTTTTCACACCTGCCTAAAACGTTTGCACAGTACTGTATATAATATATGTATATATAAACATAATATATACACTCCTCTCTCACCACATCCATAAACCTTCTCTTAGGCCTTCCTCTTTTCCTCTTGCATGGCAGCTCTATCTTTAGCATCCTTTTCCCAATATACTCAGCATCTCTCTTCTGCACATGTCCAAACCAACACAATCTTGCCTCTCTGACTTTGTCTCCCAGCCGTCCAACCTGAGTTGACCTTCTAATGTATTCATTTCTAATCCTGTCCATCCTCGCCACACCAAAAGAAAATCTTAGCATGTTTAACTCTGTCACCTCAAGCTCTGTCTGCAGCTTTCTGGTCAGTGCCATCATCTCCAAACCAGATAACATAGCTGGACCTTCCCTTTCACTTTTGCTGATACCCTTCTGTCACAAATCACTCCTCACACTCTTCTCCACCCACTCCACCCTGCTTGCACTCTCTTTTTCACCTCTCTTCCACAATCCCCTTTACTCTGTATTGCTGATCCCAAATATTTTAACTCATTCACCTTCGCCAACTCTACTCTCTGCACCCTCACCATTTAACTGACCTCCCTTTCATTTACACACATGTATTTTCTTGTTCCTACTGACCTTAGTTCCTACTCCTCTCTACAGAATATCTGCACCTCCCCAAGGGCTCCTCAACCTGCTCCCTACTCTAATTACAAATCACAATGTCATCAGCAAACATAGTCCATGGAGCCTCCTGTCTAATCTCATTTGTCATACCTGTCCATCACCATTGCAAATAAGAAAGGGCTCAGAGCTTACCCCTGATGTAATCCCACCTCCACATTGAATGTATCCATCACTTCTACTGCAGACCTCACCACTGTCACACTTCCCTCATACATATCCTGTACATCTCTTACATACTTCTCTGCCACTCCCAGCTTCCTCATATAATACCACAACTCCTTTCGAGGCACCCTGTCATATGCTTTGTCCAGGTTCACAAAGACACAATGCAACTCCTTCTGGCCTTTTCTATATTTTTCCATCAACACCCACAGAGCAATTACATCTGTGGAGCTCTTTCTTGGCATAAAACCATACTGCTGGACACTAATCATCACCTCCCTTCTTAACCTAGCTTCCACTACTCTTTTCCATAACTTCATGCTGTAGCTCATTAATTTTATCCTCCTGTAGTCACTACAGCTCTGCACATCCCCCTTATTCTTAAAAACTGGTACCAGTACACAAGTTATCCACTACTCAAGCATCCTCTCACTTTCCAAGATTCCATTAAAAAATCTGGTTAAAAACTCCACTGCCATCTCTTCTAAATACCTCCATGCTTCCACAGGTATGTCATCTGGACCAACAGCCTTTCCATTCTTCATAGCTGTCCTTACTTCCTCTTTGCTAATCCATTGCACTTCCTGATTCACTATCTCCACATCATCCAACCTCCTCTCTCTCTCTCATTCTCTTCATTCATCAGCCTCTTAAAGTACTCTTTCCATCTGCTCAACGCACCCTCCTTGCTTGTGAGTACGTTTCCATCTTTATCCTTTATCACCCTAACCTGCTGCACATCTTTCTCAGCTTGGTCCCTCTCTCTAACCAACCTCTCATACAACTCATCATACACCTTTTCTTTAGCCTTCACCTTACGCCTTATCTCCTTGTACTCCTATCAATTTTTGCATCTCTTTGATTATCCCACTTCTTCTTCGCCAACCTCTTCCTCTATATACTCTCCTGCACTTCCCCATTCCACAACTAGGTTTCCTTTTTCTCCTTCCTCTGTGCAGATGTCATACCAAGCACCCTTCTTGCCGTCACCCTTACTACTTCTGCTGTAGTTGCCCAGCTATCTGGCAACTCATCACTGACACCCAGTGCCTGTCTTACCTCCTCCTTGAACTCAACCTTGCAGTCTTCCTTTTTCAACTTCCATCATGTGTTCCTTGGCTCTGACCTCATTCTCCTCCTCTCTTCTTGATCTCCAACATCATCCTACAGACCACCATCCTATGCTGCCTAGCTACACTTTCCCCTGCTACCACTTTGCTGTCTTCAATCTCCTTTACAATTACCCTCCTGCATAGGATACAATTTACCTGTGTGCATCTTCCTCCACTTTTTTACATAACCCTATGTTCCTCCCTCTTCTTAAAATACACATTCACCACAGCCATGTCCATCCTTTTCACAAAGTCCACTATCATCTGACCTTCTTCATTCCTCTCCTTGACACCATACCTACCCATTACCTCCTTATCCCCTCTGTTCCCTTAAACAACAAGTCCATTGAAATCAGCTCCAATCACCACTCTCTGTCCCTTAGGTACACTGTCCATTACTTCATACTGTACCATTGTAAAAACAGAACTGCCATTTACCGTAGAGTCTCTGGAAAGTGGATAAACTGTGGTGAACATGCAGCATGAATATCTGGATTTCACTGTGTGGAATTTGGGTGGGAGTGTTGCTGTCAAAAGCAGTGACTTGGAGCTGCAGTGCTCTTCACTGCTGCCACATTTCAAAAAGCGTTCCTTCATCTGGTGAGATTTCGCAGCTAAACCTTCCATTCATCTACACACATGCTGTTCTTCAGAACTCCTGACCATGCTGATCTCCTCAGTATAATTCTCACAAGCTGTCCAATTTTATTAATATAGAAGTGCTCAAGTGTTTTGTAAGTCCTGCTACATACTGAGCAGTACTTCTCTTTTTGCTTGTGAAACATGTATTTTTCTCTGATGATTACTGTTCTTCTGATATTTTAACAATGTCTCAGGGTAACTTTGCTCCTGCTTTTCCGACTACCTCAAACTCTTAAATAAGCTAAGCACTTTTGGCCCCAGCAGGCTGCTAATTTCTTCTTGTCGCTTATACCATTACATTGAACAAACCATTCAAATCTCAGTGAATACTTGTCACATTATTCAGTTTGTTCATCGAAGGGCTCAAATGTTCTTATTAACAAGGCCTTTTATTTCTTGTGCAATGATGATGTCCTTTGAGTCCTATCAGCTCAATTTATAGTTAACTTACTGCCATGTGGAGGACCAACCCATCCTCTCTTCATATTGCCTGCCTTAAACGAAATATTAGTTAGATCATAGAGATTACAGTGGTAAATATAAGTATCTATCTATCTATCTATCTATCTATCTATCTATCTATCTATCTATCTATCTATCTATCTATCTATCTATCTATCTATCTATCTATCTATCTATCTATCTATCTATCTATCTATCTATCTTCACACGCATGCACTTCGGGAAAAGCTTAAGGGCTTTGGTGATTGTAATTCCCCTCCGGCAGCATGCAATAATGTTTTCTCTTCTCTCCCCTCTGCAAAAAGGAAGATGAACATAATTCCACCTATGATGTCACTTCCGGGGTCAGCCCACCTGGACCTGCCTCTTCCACCCAGAATGCCTCAAACCTAGCACTGATGCTATCTTGAACAATCTGATTAGAAATGTAAGGAAGACTCACCTTTTTTGTGCTTAACACATGTTTTTTTTAATGTCTTTTACATCTGTCAATATACGGGGTTGGCCTTCAAGGTGCCCCAAAACACTTTTTTGAGTTTTGTTTCATTACAGTGGTGTAATTGGCAAGATTCTTATGGGATTCTCACGATGACAGAGCAGCAATATGTCAGAGCTATCATCCAGGCAATGACAGCAGAGATCCAGACCATAAAAGTCCAGGTGTGACAACAGGAGACCCAGGTCACTGAGGCAGAGGTACGTGGACAAGCTTGTGTCACTCTCCAGAGGGATCTTCAAAAGAGACCATCCCAGGTATTGTTACCCCTCCATCCGGATAATGATATAGAAATGTATCTTTTGATTTTTGAAAAAGCAGTGACTTGTCATCACTGGGATTGCATTGAGTGGGCACACCTGGCGCCGTTCTTGCAGGGAATGGCTCAGCGTGCCTATTATGACCTCGATGAGCATGACAAACTCAAAGCAGAGGTGCTGCTGTGATACGAGATTAATCTGGAACAACAGGCCAGGGCTTGCCATGAGTGGGCATTCAACTCAGAGTGGCTGTCATGCTCACAGAATTATGAAATATGGGGCAGAATGCAAACAGATCACAGAGCTAGTTGTGTGTGACTTCCTGGAGCAGGCCTTCCCCAAACATCGCACCTGGCCAGTCCAGAGGGAGGAGTTTTAAAGCACAGATGCCCTGATAGCAGCCCTCAAGTGCTGCTGTGTGTCCTCACAAGTTGAGTGTGCAGAACAGCAGGCTGATCGACATAATTCTCAGCATGGACATGTTGCCACTTCTGAGCCCACACGGTGCAATACAGAACCCGTGGTGTGCCTGAAGGAGAAGCACATGGTGCCTCCCTGCTACTACAAGTGCAGGGAATTGGGACAAACCATCCCCAACTGCCTCTGCTTTAGCAAGCCAATGGACTGCACTTGGGCAAAAGGAGAGAGGTACTGTTATTTTGCTAAACTTTTGTCTCTGCTGTGGTTTGAGGTGGTAGTGAATAGTGGGCACAAGGTCTCTGCACTTACTGATTCCGGCAGCAACATTTCTATTGTTGCCCGCCGTTATGTACTTTTGTGACAGTTGGAATCTGGGTTGACCAGTGTAACCTGTGTTCTCGGGGAAAACACGCTGGTATATGTCAACCTGATGTATTATAATGTATAAGGGCCTCACTCAAAAAATTAGGGTGGCTGTCATGCGGAGCCCTCTATATTTGGTGATACTCAGGTGGCACAGGTCAGAAAGTAAGAACAAAAGTACAAAATCCACCACCTCCCATAAACCACTGGGCCTAGTCATTGATGGGGAAACTCCATCACAAACTTTTTCCATGCTGTGTACACTACCAGAGATTGAACAGGGTCATACGGCTACTCAATGGAATGAGAGTGATGTCACACCATCGCAGTCTGATGAATCTCTAGTCAAAAATGACTCAGCAATATGGGATGTAACTATACCCTTTAGGTCCCTCCAGTTTTTAATTTATATTTTCAGTTTAGGCAAATGCCAGCCTCCTTTAAATGGAAGCAATGGAACAATGATTCCCTTAAATTTTCCTTAAAATGTGGTTGTTCTGATTAACGACCAACGCATGAATTATCCTCTGCCACAGGGAGCCCAGTTTGTCTTAAGGCTTGAGGGTGAAGTGACTCCCCGAGGTGAGGCTGCAGGCCTCTTTTATATAGGACCTGGATCTGCTTCCATTGTCACTACTCTGGCCGTTCAACTCACTACCAAGTCTTCTGAAAGCAAGGACAGTCTTCCCCCAGCATCGCCCTCTGGGGTACCTAAGGACCCCAACATGGCTGTACTTCCAAACTCCAATTCCCATGAGACCCTGCGCGTGTCCTAACTGGGATCAGCCCAGAGGAACACTGCCACCTGCCGTGTGGGGGAATGAACTGCTCCTGGCATCTGCCATCCCCTAGTCCATCCATTATTCCTTGTTCCCAACCAGCAATAAGATTGCAGGCCATCCTGGGAATAAGTAATCACCCTAGTCAGGAAGCTTCTCCAACCTCTTGGGAGTTACACTATTCAGTTTTTGTATAGCAGTCTTCACAGAGTGCATGCTCAAGGCTCTTCTTGGGTGAAATGCAAGTATAAGTCTTACAAATTATTAATTTCATAATGAGTACACTTAAAGACACATATCTGTCTAAAAACACAGGAAAACAAAGTAGTTTGAACAGATTAACATACATAGATGACATACATAGACATACATCTGTCCATTAAGTAACTGTTGAACTATGGCCAGATGACAACAGAGGAGAGGAGAACATTTACTTCCATAGCACACTTTCATATAAAGGATGTAGCTCAAAGGGATTTACAAGATGTCAAAGAAGTAGTTACATACAAAGAGAAACAAATTAATATTAGATAAGAATAATTCTGCATATCTAGAATTCAACAAATAAATAATGAACAATTAAATAAGATAGATATATAATTAGGTGAAATACAAGCCTTAAATATAGAATTGTTTGTTGTCTCTAAATGACAAAACAAAAATCCAGTAAGTAGCATCCCTGAAATAAAATAAACCTTTGAAGGGGTCCATGATCAATTATAACAGACAGAGACACCTCAGCTAACTAGCCGCTCATCCCCTCCCAGACATTCCACAATAGTGTCTGTGTCTGAATCTTTCCAACGGATAATTCCAAAGCTCCCAAAATATCAGATGACTTTTCCATGGGCAGGAGAACAGCTTGGTAATAGAGTAGTGACACCACATGTGACCACAAGATACCAAGATAATAAACAAAACAGAGGGGGGTTAGTAACCATTTATAATTACTGTATTACTTATGTTTTTGTACAAATGAGTAACAATCAGATGCACATCTAATCAGCAGCTCTAGGCAGGGTAAGATATTCAAAAGTAGTGAGTCTTCAGCCTGGATTTAAAAATCTATCTATCTATCTATCTATCTATCTATCTATCTATCTATCTATCTATCTATCTATCTATCTATCTATCTATCTATCTATCTATCTATCTATCTATCTATCTATCTATCTATCTATCTATTGGCACACGCATGCACTTCGGGAAAAGCTTAAGGGCTTTGGTGATTGTAATTCCCCTCCGAGAAATGAGATGGCACCATGCAATAATGTTTTCTCTTCTCTCCCCTCTGCAAAAAGGAAGATGAACATAATTCCACCTATGATGTCACTTCCGGGGTCAGCCCATCTGGACCTGCCTCTTCCACCCAGAATGCCTCAAACCTAGCTGTCTGTCTGTCTGTCTGTCTGTCTGTCTGTCTGTCTGTCTATCTATCTATCTATCTATCTATCTATCTAGGTACTGTATTTTAGAGTGCCTTTACACATCCACCATTTGCTCTCTCATTTTGTTGTTATCTCTGGCCTCTCGCATGTTGCCATGTATGCCATATTGCTACCACATAAACCCACTTACTTGACATGCAGTTATTCATCAGCCCATCTTGGGTGGTCATTTAGTTCTTTTCTAGGTGCATACAGACATAAGCAAACTGAGGCAATATAGTCAAGGTGATCCATTTGAAACCAAGTATAGTAAGAGGAAACTGTACAAATGCCAACAAATGCATAAATTGTGTGAAAATTAAGCAGACAATGCATCTCAGCATTGGAATGAAGGCAGGATACAACCCTGGACTGGGCACCAGTGAGCTGAAAATAAGGCAAATGTTATTACTAAGTGTAACATTTATAAAGAGTTAAGTGTTGTCACAAAAACAAAACTGGTGAATCTGTGCAGCCTAATGGAATACAGTGAAGGAGAGCCAAAGATAATGATGTAGTGAGATGCCAAAAAGCATTTAATTTGCTTCTACAAAGAATCTCTCTTTGAATTGAATGTTTCTGTGTCCTGTTTCGGTTTTTACGTGGAATGCACAGATGATGGCTTTATGATGTAGATCCTCCCACATTAATTAACTATTATATCATTTATATATAAGGATTCTGAACTTTGTTGCCACAAATGCTGTTGAACCACCAGGATCATCTTGAGTCACTTGTAATACCCAAACATCGAAGCATTAAAAGCTCTGGCTGAATTCTTTGTACATCTTTATGTGGTATTTATGAATGTGTGTAGTTTTTTGCATTTATCAGTACAAACACAAAGTAAAGTACAGTAAATCCTTAATTTTATCACCAGGGACACCTAAGGCACATTTCTAAGGACTGTAATCTAATTAGAAGGATTAAATACTGTAGGTGATGACAAGATACAGAAAAACAAAAGTAGAAAACAGGAACAAGTAAATCTGTGAGAGATGTGTCCAATGAGGTGGCACATTTCTCAATATTTTTGACAATTTTTCAATTTTTTGTGTGTAATTTCTTGTTTGCAAATAGCTGACTTAAGAACTTCCACTCAAAATATCAAATACTGGATAAAGGAGATTATTCATTGCATGTCTCTCCATTATGATGACGTTAAATGGAATCATAATACAAAATTATGCTAATTTGTGACTGCCTCTACAAATAAGCAGATGGCAGTAGATGGACATTCAAAATATGGTGGTTTTAGATTTTAAAATGACCTGCTTCATTATAAGTAAATTATCTTGAGGGTCCAGTGAAGTATCGCCATTAAATCATGGCACTGGAAAAATTGTAATGACTTTAAGATAAGTAAGACCCATTTATAAATGTATTTTAGTTATTTGTTTAAACTAACATGTCTCAAAAATTATAACTAGCAATTTCCCACTCTCTTTTTTCTTTTTAGTTAACTCCTGCAAGATTTTGTTGCACTCTATTCGTCTTGGTCAAAGAATTGATGAAAAGAATGATTATCATATTGGTGTAGCCCAACCATGATTACTGCTGATACTTCAGTCTAAAGATCACTCAGAAGAGCTGGTCAGCCACGCTTGGGATTATTCAAAAGAACTGTGTGCCCTTCTAGGATTATGACTGAGTACAGATTTTATTTTCCTCTTCTCCACTTCCTACACTTTGCTGTTCATTTAATTTATATTTTCTTAATTTCTATGTTTTGAATACTAAAGATTTTTAAAGTTATTTAGAATTTATTGTAAACAGATGCAAAGAAGTTCAGGAGAACATTTGAAGTCCAAAAGGTAGTCTCATTTAATGCTAAATAAATGTATGGAAAGAAATAGTTATTGTCTCCAGTCTCGCTAAATCTCATGAGTGTTGCTTCTTTGGGCAGGTCTGACCTCATAGAAGCAAGCTCATCAATAAACGGCAACTTTCGTTGCTTTGTTGCTTTATATAGTATATGGTTGAGGCTGGCAGAAACCGGTTGGAAGTGACATCAGTTGTTCTTTGGTGTCTTCCCCTCCATTCTAATTGGTTATCAAATTTGTGCCCAGCCCCCCCTTAGTCTTCTCTGTATGTTTCCCTTCACTAAGACCTACAAGACATTTCTGATGCTCACATGATTGCCAGTATCATGTATTTATTGCTGACTGTATGTGTATGTATGTATGTATACACCCAGATATTGTATGGCATTATTTATTCTGGTTCTCTTTTATATATGTTTTATTTTGCTTTTGCTCTGAGTCAGAGTAAGAAAAACTTGAATTTAATTTCACCTGAAAATATCTTAGTGACGATTGCTGCCAAAATAGGCTCTCCACAAACACAAACTGGAAAAAAAACTGGTGCAAAGGATGGAAGGATACACAAATGGAAACATTAAAAGGTGCGTAAGTGTGCAACAGTATCTAAACTAAATGACTCAAAAATGGTTAGTAGCATTAGCTAGTAGCATTAACATTTAATAGCCCAGGTATAATAATACGTACTGAGATCAGGTCATTATTAAATGAATGAGATCATGATGTGGTTTTTTGTTTCAAAGGCTTTTTGTCGACACAGCAGACAAGTACTGTGTGGACACCAAAAACAAGTAAATTCTTTCTTTTGGCCATGTTTGCTCTCTCAGCCAGGAGCAATGTTTGTTTATGGCACAAAAGAGAAGCAAATCAAAATGCCAAAAGCAAGTGGAAAACAAAAAGCACGTGATGAAAGCAATAAGCCAAACTTCTTTGTCTGGACAAACAATGTACAACTGCTTTTAAAAGTTAAAAACAAGTATTTGTTAACCAAAGTGATGGAAAATATAGACGAAGAGTCCCAGTAAAACAAAAAGTCTGAATTAGGATAAGTTCGCCTAATTCAGGGTGTCCATAAGAAATGTAATGATTTACTTCATGAGGTAGATACATAATAAATAAGATTAATTCTGTTAAATATTTGAAATGTTAAAATGTGTGCTTTGGTTCAAATGTTTAGAGTCTAAATATTCTTGATTGTAATAGAAATCCTTCATTTTTTCATGATTTGATAAAGTACATACAGGTCCACAAAGGGTTTGATCCCTAATAAAAAAAAAAATTAAATCAATCCATATTCGTGAAAGTCTACATAATGATACCCCACATTCTTATGTTTGAAATTTGTCATTTTTTTTAACCTTGTGGGACTAATTCTTAGAGGGCAAGGGCAACCAGTATAAAATTGTCAAAAAATGAAATTTCGGAGTCTTCAACCTCAAACGACAGTCCACACGCCTATGTTACTGATGGCCATTTTTTTCACAACGTTTTGTGAAAAGGACGAACATTGACCCTACATATCCCATTAGGGGGGTGAACTCCTGGCGTCAGTTGATGTGGCATGTACAACTTCAAGTCCCTCTGATCATTTCTTTGCCAAAGACACTTATTGGTTTACTGTTTATCATAAGGGTGCATTACACTGCACAAAATATAACAATGAGTATTTTTCAGATCTAGAGGGCCAACAGACTCGACATCTTGCCTGACTAGAAATCAAGACATTTTGAATGATGATATGTTGGGGATTTCTTGTACTGGTGAGTCAGGACAAAAATACTGAAGTGATTTCATAGCATTCAGAAGTCATTCTTACGAACATAATATGGTGAAATATTTAAGTGTTTCAAGGTATAGTACAGGTTAGCTTATATCAAGACATTAGGAAAGGACTATTCTTACAATAAAGATGACATCACAAACGGCACTTATCACGATAAAGCTGAAATCAGTGTCTTGATCGTATATCGGTGTTTTTGAAAAGCTCTGTTGTCCCCATCCACACCAGCACATGAGACCCAGCATTACGACAGTTACACTTTTAGAGCAATTTTTGGTGGTCAAAAACATTACTTCTTTCAGATGGAGGGTTTAAAACAATTAAAAAGTGTTTTAAAATTGAATGTGGACAAAGCCAAATTGTACTATCCCACCTTCCTATATGTAAACTTTACTTAAGCTTGTTAACCGCTGTCCATATCATAGGAATTACCAAACAAATTAAGGTCATGTTTAAGTTAATAGTTGGCTACTCTTCCTATGGTTGCACTCAGTGATGAATCTCTTCCTCACTCAAGTAAAAATGTTTAGAATGCTAAAGGCAAATGCTTTTCTGAAATGAAACAAAGAAAATAAAAAGCTGTCAGCATCTTTAAAGGAGACAATGCAGCTTGGGGGATATATTTAAAAGAACAGTACCATCACGTGAAATATTGACACAATTAAATTGACAGATGTTATGCGTCAAACCCATCTTGGACGCCTACAGATCTTTTCCTGTGTGGTGCGGCACACCAGCTTTTTTGATATCTACACAGCAGTTTTTTTTAAATAACAAACATCTGTTTTATTAACCTTACATGCATGTAAACCCAATGGCTCTCATATTGATGCAGTTTTTGTTTTTATCACCTATAGCCAGCATGTCATGGACAATGACAATGGACAGACAGTTAAGACATTACTCAAGTCACCTAGAAGTAATTAGATTTGGTCACAATGTTTAAAAAACAAAATACTGCCTGTTCTATGTCAGCTACACATATAATCAGGGGACCAGGCATAAGCTGTCATGGCACAAGGTAACAAGGCAAAAGGTGAATAAACAAGTTTGGATGTTATTATTGTTCAAATAGGACCACAAAATACAACTTAATACTAAATCATCAATGTGTGAACATGAAATAGAAAACTCGTAGGGGGCTAACACTGTCATCAGTTTGTTTTGCAATGTTATTTGGGTAGAAAAAAAGAAAAAAACCATAAGGTCAGCCTGATTGTGAGACTTGGATGATACCAGCCCAGTGTAAAAGGACGCAGACCACACAGCAAAAATGTCTGGGGGCAGCCACTCATATACTTGAATTTGGCTGTCAAGAAGAGAAGGTTTGGTTGGACAAATCGTTACAGACATCAGTCCAAAACAGAACTGGCAGGTAGACAAAAACATGGTGATGTTAAAGCCGGGCAAGGGAAATGACATTGTCTGGGCAGGGACAGGAAGTGACGTCATCTGGCCAGGAGCCGGAAGTGATGTTATTGTGCCCGCGACCGAAAGTGATGTCATCGAGCCCAGGCAGAATTTCCCATATTCGGTCTAGAGAGGAAAAAGAGGATGGATTAGTGTGCTCTGCCATCCCGTGGTCTGGCGTTGAAGTATCCTTTCTTGAGTCCTTTAGTTGCCTCCCATGCAGAACGTGTGTCTGCCGTCACTAAACATCATTACCAGCTAGTCCTGCTGGCTTAAGCAGGGGTGATATATACGGCTCTCGTCTTCTTTGGCTCTACTAGAAACATGCTCTGTTCCCTTATATTGAAAATAAATGCACAAACCTCCCAGGGGAAACGATCAGTTAGTCATTTCGAAGTTGTAGTCGGTGTCCCACAACTTCTACAGTCACACTCCAAATGGAAACAGAAAATTGCTCACAAATAAAGTTAAAGTATAATAATTGTTGCCATGTGGATGATTTCACAACAGGTTATCATTAAAAAAAAAGTCATGAATGAGCAGATATGTGAAAGAAACTGCCTACTGTATATCTAAAGATGACTCCATGAGGCACAAAAAAAAAATCCATTAATCACTATGTGAGAAAAGTCCATCTGTAACAAGAACTGTCCGCCCATATGGAGGAGCCAGCAGTGTAAAGACGCAAAAACCAGATTAAATCTTTCTACATTATAAAGGGTTATTTAAGAAAAAGTTTATAGAAAACTATAAAAGGACAGAGCCTATATTTAATCCCTAATGCGTTGTAACGTCACTCCTTTCGTTTCTCTGCAGTACCTGATTCTCCAAGCTCGATCCATTTAATATACGGTTGTGCATCTGTGATTCTTGGCTCAATTGCTGTAATCTGGAAATGTTGCGAGGTGAACTGTTATTTGTAATAGATGTGTCCTTTCTGCATTTCAGCGCTACTCTGTTATCTAAAATGTCCTGCTCTACAAGCAGCTGTGCCTGCATCGTGCTGCTGTTAGATTTCAGCCTACAGTACATCAATCGGTCAATCTATTTATAGATGAAATACAGGGAAATGAGCAGCAGTGCGAAAGATTTGAAAGGCTTGTGCATCCAGATTAAACAAAGTCATGCAAAGGCAGAAGATAAAGAACAGCATTCACATGTTGCAAAATATTTGTAAGATCCATTTAAGCGTCTGATTTCTAAACCCATTTTTTGGTCAGGATCACAGCCCACTGGATCCTATCCTGAAGAAAGCAAATCAGAGCGCCAGAGTCGCTTTCAAGTGCTGGATCTCAGCTTTCTGTAAGAGAGTTCTTCACTCTTCATTAAAGCTAGCATGTTGAATCCCTAGTTTATTCAATAAAAAATTGGTGATAGGATGTATACAATTTCTTTAAGTTGATGTTTAATAGATTTAGCCTCTGATCCATTTTGTAAAGTGCCTGGTTCCTTTTTTCATACGTTTTCCTCCTAACCTCTTGCCTCATCTTTGTGAGTCTCCGTGCCCACCTCTCTTTCAGTCATTTTGAATGCCTTTATTCTTTGTTCTCCAGTGTTTTTTTACTTTTTGATTTTTCTTTGTACTCCTTTTCATTCTGTAAGAAGAAACTGATTTTATTGAGTTCTTTAGCTGTTGAGATCCTCCTGGCATCTCACTGGGAAAAGCAAGACCAATATCTAATAAATTCCTGGAAGAATTTACTTTATAACATTTCTTTAAGAACTTTTGCAGCTCGTGATAATTTCTTTCCTCCATCCATGTTTTCATTTTTAGAAAAAGGACTTGCACCTTCATTTTGTTCTAATCGGGATGTGTAGGACATGCTGATAGTACTTGTCAAATTTGTTTTTCCAACTATCTTCAAATCTTTAGGAGGACGCTTGTGTGGATGCTTGTGTTACTTTTCTTATCCTGTTGTTCCCCTTTTCTTCCTTGTTAAAAATAAAAAAATGCTTACAAAAAAAAAGAAGTCGTTGTTTCATGACTCACCACTGAAATCATTAACCAAATTGGAATTCCTGTTTTCATACATCTCTACATGTATACTACATGATTCTTTTTCGCCATAATTTCCCCAAATCCATTCCTCCCTCTATACATTTTTATTTCCCCAACTGCAAATTGATGCTTTAAAGGTGGTTGGGTGGTTTTCATATCAGCAGATTTTCGCAAGCAATCAGAATGCAGATTCGTATTCAGAAAAGACGATATTCTATTCGGTCATTGAGTTTCAAATACAGGATTGTTCGTCTGCTGCCATGTTGCAGGAGGCATTTAGCAACATTGCTAAAGTGAATAACCACACAGCCACCCCGTTTCTCAGTTCATTTACTGAAGAGTCACTGTGAGCTTTAGTGTAAACTAATCAACAGTAATCCATATCACATAGGGTGCCAGTCCATCATGGGTCACCATCACAATCACAACTATAGGGAGAACACTGGAACTCAGCCTACGCTGCTGCTAATCCCATGGGGATGGTCAGGGACATACTATGAGCCAAAGCTGGAATTTGAATGTCTGCTCTTATAATTTCATCTTGCTGTTACCTTATGTCCAAAATTATTGTTAACAGAAAACTTCCATTGTACAAATTGTTCATAGATGTTCTAGTGAGATATTTTATTTGTTGTTCTGATGAACCATTTTCTTCCACACAGTTTTAAGCACATTTGTTAAGATACTTTGTGGAAGAACCCACAAATGTAAGAAAAGCATATAGATTATGCATCAAAAGGACCATCAAAGCTGTCATGAGCCCTGCATCCAAATATGGAGAAGCAGCCGCTACACTTAAAACCACCAAATCATTGGTAAATGAACCTCAGGGAAAATTGATACACTTTAGAAAATTGGGCTTGGTTTTCATCATTTTATTTTCTAAATTAATGTGAAGGGCTATCTGGATGTAGACAGTGTGCCAGATGAAGGTGCACCACCAAGATTGCACAGAGTAGTTCCTTGCAATACCCCTAGAAGTCAGAGCAACTTGTCATGTTACTTTAGAAAGGCATTCGTCCACTAGGAGTTGGTAGAACTTGCAGACGTATGGTACCTCATGCAGCAGTAGCCATCCAGGAGATGGAGACTAACAGTGACAGCGTAGGTGGAAAGATTCTGAACTTACCATGAATGCTAAAGGATAGGCCACTTTGTGGATAGCAGGGGATGCCCATTCTTCTTCTTAGAGAGAGCGAGACAAAGGGATGCCACAAAGGGGTGACTGGCAGATCACAACACTTAAAGATCACAACACTTGTCCATAGCTAGGGAAGATGGGTCTAGATTGGGCATTTAAGATGTAGAGTTAGTAAAGCGATTCATCAGTGTGCATCTGCAAATGGAAGAGACAGGTTATTGTCATTCTGAAATTAATTAAAAAAGGTAGAGACACTATGGTTCAGCAAATGTTTATGGGGAGTGCCAGAGTGTTTTCATCCAGACTGATGTTTTCTCTTTCTTTCTTGGGTACTCTGTCTATTAAATGTCTTTTTACACCAGTAATTACCCAGTAGTGGCCCCTGCCTTCCCACAATTCTTCTTCTTTCAGCTTCTCCCGTTAGGGGTTGTCATAGTGGATCATATTTTTCCATATCTTTCTGTCCTCTGCATCTTGTTCTGTTACACCTATCACCTGCATGTCCTCTCTCGTCACAACCATAAACCCTCTCTTAGGCCTTCCTGTTTTCCTCTTGCCTGGCAGCTCTATCTTTAGCATCCTTTTTCCAATATACTCAGCATCTCTCCTCTGCACATGTCCATACCAATGCAATCTCGCCTCTCTGGCTTTGTCTCCCAACTGTCCAAACTGAATCGACCCTCTAATGTACTCGTTTCTAATCCTGTCCATCCTTGTCACACCTAAAGCAAATCTTAGCATCTTTAACTCTGTCACCTCCAGCTCTGTCTCCTGCTTTCTTGTCAGTGCCACCGTCTCCAACCAATATAACATAGCTGGTCTCACTATTGTCCTGTAGATCTTCCCTTTCACTCTTGCTGATACCCGTCTGTCACAAATTACTCCTGACACTCTTCTCCACCCATTCCACCCTGCCTGTACTCCCTTTTTCACCTCTCTTCCACAATCCCCGTTACTCTGTATTATTGATCCCAAGTATTTAAACTCATCCACCTTTGCCAACTCTACTCCCTGCATCGTCACCATTCCACTGACCTTCCTCTCATTTACACACATGTATTCTGTCTTGTTCCTACTGACCTTCATACCTCACCTCTCCAGAGCATATCTCCACCTCTCCAGAGTCTCCTCAACCTGCTCCCTACTATCGCTACAGATCACAATGTCATCAGCAAACATCATAGTCCACAGGGACTCCTGTCTAATCTCGTCTATCAACCTGTCCATCACCATTGCAAACAAGAAAGGGCTCAGAGCCGATCCCTGATGTAATCCCACCTCCACACCAAATACATCCATTACTCCAACAACAGACCTCACCACAGTCACACTTCCCTCGTACATATCCTATACAACTCTTACATACAGTTAGGTCCATAAATATTTGGACAGAGACAACTTTTTTCTAATTTTGGTTCTGTACATTACCACAATGAATTTTAAATGAAACAACTCAGATGCAGTTGAAGTGCAGACTTTCAGCTTTAATTCAGTGGGGTGAACAAAACGATTGCATAAAAATGTGAGGCAACTAAAGCATTTTTTTAAGACAATCCCTTCATTTCAGGGTCTCAAAAGTAATTGAACAAATTAAATAACAGGAAATAAAATGTTCTTTTCTAATACTTGGTTGAAAACCCTTTGCTGGCAATGACAGCCTGAAGTCTTGAACTCATGGACATCACCAGATGCTGAGTTTCCTCCTTTTTAATGCTCTGCCAGGCCTTTACTGCAGCGGCTTTCAGTTGCTGTTTGTTTGTGGACCTTTCTGTCTGAAGTTTAGTCTTCAACAAGTGAAATGCATGCTCAATTGGGTTAAGATCAGGTGGCTGACTTGGCCATTCAAGAATTTTCCACTTCTTTGCTTTAATAAACTCCTGGGTTGCTTTGGCTCTATGTTTTGGGTCATTGTCCATCTGTATCATGAAACGCCGCCCAATCAATTTGACTGCATTTAGCTGGATTTGAGCAGACAGTACGTCTCTGAACACCTCAGAATTCATTCGGCTGCTTCTGTCCTGTGTCACATCATCAATAAACACTAGTGTCCTAGTGCCACTGGCAGCCATGTACGCCCAAGCCATCACACTGCCTCCATCGTGTTTTACAGATGATGTGGTATGCTTTGGATAATGAGCTGTTCCACGCCTTCTCCATACTTTTTTCTTGCCATCATTCTGGTAGAGGTTGATCTTGGTTTCATCTGTCCAAAGAATGTTTTTCCAGAACTGTGCTGGCTTTTTTAGATGTTCTTTAGCAAAGTCCAATCTAGCCTTTCTATTCTTGAGGCTTATGAGTGGCTTGCACCTTGCAGTGCACCCTCTGTATTTACTTTCATGCAGTCTTCTCTTTATGGTAGACTTGGATATCGATACGCATACCCCCTGGATAGTGTTGTTCAATTGGTTGGCTGTTGTGAAGGGGTTTCTCTTCACCATGGAAATGATTCTGCGATCATCCACCACTGTTGTCTTCCGTGGATGTCCAGGTCTATTTGCGCTGCTGAGTACACCAGTGCTTGCTTTCTTTCTCAGGATGTACCAAACTGTAGATTTTGCCACTCGTAATATTGTAGCAATTTCTCGGATAGGTTTTTTCTGTTTTTGCAGCTTAAGGATGGCTTCTTTCACCTGCATGGAGAGCTCCTTTGACCGCATGTTGTCTGTTCACAGCAAAATCTTCCACATGCAAGCACCACACCTCAAATCAACTCCAGGCCTTTTGTCTATTTAATTGATAATGACATAACGACAGACTTGCCCACACCTGCCCATGAAATAGCCTTTGAGTCAATTGTCCAATTACTTTTGAGCCCCTGAAATGAAGGGATTGTTTTAAAAAATGCTTTAGTTGCCTCACATTTTTATGCAATCATTTTGTTCACCCCCCTGAATTAAAGCTGAAAGTCTGCACTTCAACTGCATCATTTAAAATTCATTGTGGTAATGTACAGAACTAAAATTAGAAAAAAGTTGTCTCTGTCCAAATATTTATGGACCTAACTGTACTTCTCTGCCACTCCCGACTTCCTCATACAATACCACAACTCCTCTCGGCACCCTGTCATATGCTTTCTCCAGGTCCACAAATACACAATGCAACTCCTTCTGGCCTTCTCTATACTTCTCCATCAGCAATGGCATGCTAAATTCCTCTGTCTCTCTGGCAGTGTAGGTCTCTCTCTCTCTGTGTCTCTCCTTTGCAAGCCTCATGTGGAACTGTCCTCTACTCTGCATCAGTACTGTATTGCTCTTAATTCCATCTGAGCACCTGTTTACACCAGGTACATCTTCCAGAGGGAGCAGTCTAACGGCCAAAGCATTGATTCCCAGGGCTATCTTATCATGACTCTAAGCAAGTTAATTCCCCATCTCGAAATACAATTGGAAAAGTAGGTGTTTTTGAACAGTAATCTATAATTTTCTTAGGATAAAGTTATTGAAAAAGTTATAGTTGCAACAAACATTTGTCAGCTACCCTGAAGATCACCTGGATTCTTGCTCCGGGCTTTCTGGTGCATCATAGGTTAAGTGATTTTCTTCAGCTGCGTATAGACAAAGTATAGGATTTGAGCCAGTTAACCCCTCAGTCTTCAAGCTTTAGTTCGTCATTACTATACCACCCCTATTCCCAAGACCCAAGCTATTTTTCTTTTAAAATATAATAATTACGGCAATGATGATGATAATGATGGAGCTTGAGTCAGATAGCATCCGTTGAATGCAGCACGGCTTAAATGGTGTGTGCTATTAAAAAACTGCCTCTCTAGCCTAATTGCACAGAGTGGTGTGACATCTCTATTGAAAACTTGAAACCACAAGAAAACAGTTAATCTGACTTGAAATTTTAGTTTGGTGGCGTATACGCCTTAAAAGTGTCAGCTAGAGGCTAAACAACAGTCTTTGATCAATGAGCATAATAGCCGCAGTATATGAGTTACTCGAAATTACAAGGAACTGGCTTCTTTTACTAGGTGTTTCTAATCTCTCTGACAGGACAGAGTCTGCGTTTTCATTGACTGAACTGGAATCAATGGTCCCATTTACTGTCTTACTGATTTTTTTTTTTAAACTATACAGTTTGTCGAAGCATTTATTTAATCATTGCATACCCGCTGAGTGCTTTTTCAGCAAGCTAAAATCATTAGAACAAGTACATTAGTGTCAAGCCTGATGCAGAAAGAATCAAAGAGTGATAAATACTTAACGTTTAGCTTGTGTTCACTGTATTCAGAATATTATTCTCGATCATTGGCAGCAACAGAAGGAGCAACTTGCCTCACTGCTGTCATTTTCAATCAAAACATAACAGCAAAGTCAACAGGGCTTTTGTTTCATTTGCCTGCCACAGTGTTTTTCTGAAGACAATTTTAGTGTCTGCTGACTCCTGATGGCGTGCCAGGCTGGGCAGAGCATGAAGGTGAATGTTTCCAACAGCAGAGCTTATGACCCTTTGGGGAGTATTCTCTTTCATTTCTCCACAGAAACATTTATCAGTGTCATTTGTGACTTCAGAAGGCATTTTATAAACCACTGGTGAATGCTTTATTGTCAAATAAGCTATAGGTAGTGGAGCAACGTTTTACTTGATTGCATAGTCTCTGTGTTAGCAATTTGCATTTGGGTAATTTCTGTGAAATGCCCATTTATAAACTCTGTTTTTGTAATCTCTTATATATATTTCTCTTCTGGTTTGTCCTGTTTCCACTTCAAAACCGGTCCCACCCACACGCAGCTGACACGGCTTTTCTCGATTCCTATTCGTCCTCTTCCATGTCATGCACTATACTGGCCTGCCGAGCGTAATACATCCAGCAAGTACTCGAGTTGCTGCCACAACGATGAAGTAGCTTTATCACTTTTGCGGGAACCACCTGTGTCTGTACAACAGCTTCTTACACAGCAAACATCAGAAGCTAAAAATTATCGTGAACATATACAACTCTTCTTTAGCGTTTGCTTCCATGGGTGCACAGATAACTCAACCTCCTGGCCACGGACCATACTGTTTTAAAATACATGGACAAATTTATCACCAAATCTCTCCACTATATGCTAACAGTTCTACCTCTCCAGGATATGGATAGTTGTATGTTTTTGACACAGCGCAAGCTACTGAAGTACGCTTACAAAATAAACTCTGAATGTTGCGAAAATGTACTTCTCCAGCTAGATTCCATGCTCAGAA
Source organism: Erpetoichthys calabaricus (assembly GCF_900747795.2). Classification (NCBI taxonomy): domain Eukaryota; kingdom Metazoa; phylum Chordata; class Cladistia; order Polypteriformes; family Polypteridae; genus Erpetoichthys; species Erpetoichthys calabaricus. The sequence goes on along the minus strand of NC_041402.2, from coordinate 149,667,256 downwards.
CCATCAACCCCTTCGCTAAATCATATAAACACATGCATGAAATTGCTCAATCCAATCCAACAGCATCTGTATGAATGGTTTTCAAGGAAAACCCTGGGCAGGATTTACGACGATACAATGCCCCGACATTGCAGCGATTTTCGTCGGAGAAGATTGCAAAACGCCTGCCGAAAGGGACATTTGCATCTATCCCATAGGCAACTACTGTAAACAGATTTCCACGTTCAATATGAATTGTGATCCTATGGTTTACCCACTTTTATTCCCTTACGGAGACATTGGCTGGCACAAAGACTTACAACATGTTCCCGATAAAAGAAGCGCCAAGCAAATAAGACTTACTCAGTGCCAATTTTACGTGTACAGATTAGCAATGAGGAATACATTTAGTATTTTGCACTCCAGCGGCAAACTATTCCAACAGTACATCGTAGATGCGTATGTTAAAACAGAGGGCAGGCATCTCAACTATCTCAGATTACATCAACAAGATCTGCGCGTGGAACTATCAGACGCACTGCAAGTAAACGCTGAAAATAACAATGTACGTGTAGGCAAAATGATCATATTACCGTCCACATTTCCAGGAAGTCTAAGATACATGCAACAAAACTATCAGGATGCCATGGCCAGAGTTTGTAAATTCGGAAAGCCTGATTTATTTATCACTTTCACATGTAATCCTGTTTGGCCGGAAAATCTACATGCACACTGCGTCTTTCAAGAAGTATTTATTTCTTCTTGATTTCTGAATTCCTTTCTCACCATTTTCCGTTCCTATTCTTACACCGCCGTATGCTATGGCGTGCGTCGGCTAGTTGTTTAATAATCCTTTAACAAATGGTGCCATGTCCTTGTGATGGTGCAGGTTAGCTTCACAATCTGTGGCTTTTGGGAGCCTCTTGAACTCACCACCGTCGATAACGTAACCAAGGATCAGCCAGGCAAATGAGGACACACACATCCAGCCAAGGGGTGAGTGCAAAATTGAATTAGTGCTTTAATTTAAAATCATTCCAAAACAATGTGAACAGTGCAGTGTGCCTACTCTTCAATAAATAAATATTCCATACAGAGTGTGAAAGTGAAGAATAAAAGCAGGAATAAATATATTCCATTAAAAACAACAAGAGAGGCAGTCCACAAAAACTATGAGCCCCAATACTGCCCTTTAAAACCTGGCATCACCTCCACTTATCCTGTTTGGACCTTGCAGAAGGAGGAGACACCCACCGGCAGGTACTGTCAACCCTTACATCCAGGCTCGGGTCCCCATTGCCAGGCCCTTGTCAACCATGGGGCATCACATCTCCCGCCGCCTATCCCTCCACACCGCATATCAGGCTGCTCCTACTCCCTGGCGACTGCTCAGTAGCAGTGCCCTTTCTTCAGCCTCAAGCTCCTGCAGCCACCTGCCTCTCGCTCCTTACTGCGTGGGGACTCTCACTGTGTCTCTGTTCATTTAACCCCAGCCTCTCCCTTGTCTTTTTCTCTTTCTGGCCAGTCTATTTTCTTTCCTGCTCTCTTTCTGCACAGGCTCCTTTTCAACTATCCTCTCTAACTGGGTGCAGGTGTAACAAGCCACTTCCTCCAAGCCACAATTGAGGTGCCTGACCGATCCACCTGCGTCTGCACGTGTATGCGGTGTGATGAGCGAAGCATCCCAATTAGCCATGGAGCAAAGCATCCCTGCACACACCAGCATCTGATTGCAAAACCACACATTATTATTTATCTAAAACCGCCTAACACCCCAGACCATCTCTCACAGTCCTACACCGATACTGAAATCGAAATTGAAATATCAGAGGAAGCATGTCAAGGCGTTAGCTACGAGATATGTCAACCATGCAGTGGACCTGTGTAATGTCCGCTATGCTACAAGCCTCAGTCAGCCTACGTTAGTGTTCATTTTCTGAAAAAACTTGGGGCTGAATGAACTAAGTTCAAAAGGCATACATGCACACCAAAACAGAGAAGTTTGATGCCTGGATAGAAGACCACTTGTATAAATTTCTGACACAGTACGCCTGTGATTTAACAATGCAAAACTGATATTCTGGCTCATAAATGTGTTATATATTATAAAATATTTTATTCTGCCAAATATACTGAATGTAAACTTAACTTCATTAAGTATCTTAATGAAATTATACAACTACAGAATTCATCCATCCATCCATCCATCATCTAACCTGCTATATCCTTACTACAGGGTCACGGGGTCTGCTTGAGCCAATCCCAACCAACACAGGGCGCAAGGCAGGGAACAAACACCGGGCAGGGTGCCAGCCCACCGCAACACCATCATTGGCATGGTCTCCATATAATAAATGTTTTTTTATAAGCATAGGCAATAAACAAGGATAAGATATTCCTTTTTCTTTTTGTGAAGCACTAGCAGTTAAACTGAATTTTCATCTTAAGTCATTTTGGAAAATGAACTGACAAGAATTGCCAACAGTATATTTGAATGTTTTTCCAGAAACTAAACCATGAAATTCTACAGAATTCTACAGAAATATATTCAGCCAACAAGCATACAAACTGTTGTAACAGCTGCTAAAGTGACATACTGTCACACTACCTGTAACTAAACTTTCTGAATATTTATCATCCTCTCATTATTCTGTTTAATTGGTTGGTCACATCCATTTTGTGGATATCTGTGCATGGCCAGGTCCATATTATTATCACTTTACCTTTGCTTTGAAGTTCATGTGCCGTGTTGTGTCATTCGGCTCTCCCAATTTCAGATGACATGTTCTTGTCAAGTGTAGGATCTTTTGTGAAATGTTTAGCTTGTGTTAGAACTTTATGCCTTAAAAACATTTTTGCATTTTGACCACCATTCTGCCTAGCATCTTGCCTTTAGTCTTTTTGGTACGTTTGCTTTGTTTTGTTATTAAGTCTCTTTTTTCTTATCAGACTTGTTCTGCTTTATGCTTTACTTTGTACTAGTTTTCTATGTCCTGCTGGTTGCATTGAAATAGCAGTCTCCATTAAGAGGTGCTCTCCTCTGAGCATTAAAATGATTGGGAAGATGCCAGTGGTAACCTGCCTAGCAGAGTATTAAATTTCAAGTGAAGAAAGCATTTGCAGGCATGAGCCTAAATAGTCAGTTGAGTAAAATGAGTTCTCTTTTAGCTTGACCTGATATACTGCATTTTTTTTTACTTTGTTCATGAAAGCAAGTCATGGATATGGTGATGACCTTATGAAGCAATATCCTTTATTGTTTGCTTTACAATCTAGAAAATGGAAAGTTAAATGGAAATTCATCTGCCAACAGGAAGTTTGCTTTCCCTTTTGGAATATCTTGGCAAGTATTGAAAATGTGTCTGAAAGGAAACCTGAGAACTAACATTGCTGATATCTCAACAACAACAACAACAACATTGTTTATATGAAAATGTGTTATATAAATAAATGTAGCTCCAAGTGCTTTACATGATGAAGAAAGAGAAAAAAGAACAAAATAAATAATTAAAATTAGGAAACACTAATCGACATAGAATAAAAGTAAGGTGCGATGGCCAGAGAGGACAGAAACAACAAAAAAAACTCCAGACTGCTGGAGAAAAAAAATAAAATCTGCAGGGGTTCCAGGACACGAGACCACCCAGCCCCCTCTGGGCATTCTACCTAACATAAATGGCCTCAATCAGTCCTCATTGTATTCAGGCTTCACATGGAAGAATTTGATGATGATGGTCATGTGGACTTCTGGCCTTTAATCCATCAATGTAGTGTCGCAGATTGAGGCCCTTGTCGTCCTCTTGAACCCTCTGACTCAACTCCAGACACCAGGTAAAAGTCCAAATATTACTTTTATTTAGACAATAATGTGCACAAAGCACCCTCCACTCCACAATATTCATAAATCAATAAACACTACACTAATCAATCCTCCACACTCCCAGACACTTCGCCACCCTTCCTCCCAGCTCAGCTCAGTGTACTGGTTTCCCAGAGTCCTTTATATAGTCCCTGATCTGGAAGTGTTTCTCTCTTTTGTCCATGTGATCATGAACACTTCCGGGTCGGATAAAAAGCTCCTTTCTTCAACCCGGAAGCACGTTGTTTCCTCTTGTCATGTGATCATGACGCACCTCTGGGTTATAGGGCAAGTAAGAGTCCGGCAGCCTCCCCACAGCAACTCCTGGTGGTCCCCATGGTATCCAGCAGGGCTGTGCATATAAACTACAAAGTCCATGAGGCCCTGCTGGAATTCATGGAACGTCTACGCTGTTGGGAGAGCTCCACCTGGCGGCCTGGGGGTGATGGCAGGAATATTTAGCCGGCCACACACCACAGTAAGGACATCACGGTGCTTTGATTAGGTGGTGGTGGCGCAGATCGCCACCACAAAAAACCATCAAAAGAACAAAAGAGAAAGTAGGGGTTAGTACAGATTTTGGAGCCACCATGAATAATAATGATAATTAACTGAATATACAGAGTATCAGGATTTAACTAAGTTGAAGTTATGATAAAGCCATGTTAAAGTAATGTGTTTTCAGCAGTTGTTTTAAGTGCTCCACTGTATTAGTCTGGTGAATTCCTATTGGCAAGCTATTCCAGATTTTAGGTGTATAACAGCAGAAGGCCGCCTCACCACTTCTTTTAAGTTTAGCTCTTGGAATTCTAAGCAGACACTCATTTGAAGATCTAAGGTTACGATTTGGAGTGTAAGACATTCTGAAATATAAGATGGAGCGAGATTATTTAAGGCTTTGTAAACCATAAGCAGTATTTTAAAGTCAATTCTAAATGACACAGGTAACCAGTGTAGTGACATGAAAACTGGGGTGATGTGCTCGGATTTTCGTTTCCGAGTTAAGATTCTAGCAGCTGCATTCTGCACTAGTTGCAATCAATTGATGTCTTTTTTGGGTAGTTTTTAGGAGTGCATTACAGTCATCTGACCATCTTCTCTGGATGAATGAGCTACAAGGGGTTCACCAGCTATTTCACAGGTTTCAAGGCAGCTGTTGTGATGTTGTGGTGGCATCTTTTCAACCACAGAGGTTAGCACAGCTTTTATCTTGAGGTTGCTGAAGATTTTTATAATGTCACTTTTGATTTCTCTAATTTGTGATAAGTTATATCTTCTTCTTCTTTCAGCTGCTCCCGTTAGGGGTCACCACAGTGGATCATCTTCTTCCATACCTTTCTGTCCTCTACATCTTGCTCTGTTACACCCATCACCTGCATGTCTTCTCTCACCACATCCATAAACCTTCTCTTAGGCCTTCCTCTTTTTCTCTTCCCTGGCAGCTCTATCCTTAGCATCCTTCTCCCAATATACCCAGTATCTCTCCTCTGCATATGTCCAAACCAACGCAATCTCGCCTCTCTGACTTTGTCTCCCAACCGTCCAACTTGAGCTGACCCTCTAATGTCCTCATTCCTAATCCTATCCATCCTTGTCTCACCCAATGCAAACCTTAACATCTTTATCTCTTCTACTTCCAGCTCTGTCTCCTGCTTTCTGGTCAGTGCCACCGTCTCCAACCCATATAACATAGCTGGTCTCACTACTGTCCTGTAGTCCTTCACTTTTGCCCTTTCACACCTGTCTGTCACAGATGACTCCTGACACTCTTGTACCCCCCACTCCACCCTGCCTGCACTCTCTTTTTTACCTCTCAGTTACATAATGCAGTTATTTCTGTGGAGATGTCACGATGCCCTGGATGGCCTTGTCCAGTTACGTAACCATGGCACACATTGATGCCATCAGTTTGGTTACTTTTAATCCTTTAATTCATCTTTTTAACCCAGACATCTGATTTTAATGACTCTGGGAATGTTATACATGTAGAAATATTACTTTGTGTGCATTTTGTGATTTTTTTTTTTCATTTTTAATTTGTAATTATTTTTTTCATTATGTTCTGCTGCCGTTTTGTGTTTTGTTATTACTTACAGACGTCACCACTTTGTGCACATTATTGCTGGTAACAGCACTCTAACTGCTAACATTTGCCAGTTGAAAGTTACTTGGCAGGCCGTCATATAACTGCCGCTATTTAGATGGTGACACACTACATGAGTACCTGTGTTCACTAAATTTAAATAAGTTTTATGCATTTAACTCGTGACAAATCAATTTAGGGAGACAGAATTTTGCATGTTTTTTGTCATTGATTTTTTTGTTTGTACATTGAGATTTGATATTTTGGTTTGACCCCAGCCCATTTTTTGCTTTTGTTTTTCTCTTCTCCTTTCCCTTTCTGTTAATTGATCCAACTTTGCCCCCCGATTTCTACAGTGGTAAAACTCAAAGTGCAGGTTGTATTGCTGCAAATACCTTACCGAGAGAAAAACAGAAGACACGGATCAGGAGGAACACCTCAAAGTCAATACTAGCATAGTTCAAAGCCAGAAATACCCAAAATACCAAGCATCCAAAGCCCGAAATGTTAGCATAAAATTATAGTTAACTGTCATGCAAAGTTCTAAGTCTTTGAATAGATTCCTTTCTAACTAGCACAAGAAAGGTTTTCTTCAACACTAGGAGTAGTGAGTCGCCATCTCAAATACCCTCAGGGTTATGACATCACATTGTGTAACTTCCAGATTTTTCGTGATTATGCTGGTAGCAACAACATGGCTGCCAATTTTAAAAAAATGGTGCCATGAAAAAATAAAAACAATGATTAAATGTTGTGCCTTAATAATAAAAGTTTTGCAAGAACTAGTACATGTGCATTATCTGAAACCTAAGAATCATGACAGAATCAAACTAATAATTTCTTCAATATGCCCTCTGTGCTATGGACCTAACCAGGCCTGCACTATATACAATATATGTAACAAAAGGAATATGAAACAGATGGCATTGCCTATTCTGATCCATTAACAAGTCTGTCTGTGTATCCAATTCTCCTGAAATCCACAAAGAGTTGCAGTATTACAATGTATTAATCCGTCCTTCTGTTTAGCGAACCCAACTGTAGAAGTCCAGGGACACGCAGGAGCAGGGGCCTCGAACAGAGCTAGCCTAAGACAGCACACCCAACAAGCACATTGCTGTCCAATCTATGTCCCATAGAACAGTGTTTTTGTGACCTCAAGTTCCTAGGTTTGTGACTGGCTCTGTACAGATGCATTTAGGGTTGTAGTGGGATTATATCAGGGATTGGCTCTAAACCTTTACTTGCATTTACTTATTCGGCAGACACCTTTATCCAAGGTGACTTACAACATTTATAATGCAATTGGTTACATTATTTTTGGTTTTCCAGGTGGAGCACAGGCAGGTCAAGTGACTTGCTTATAGCCACAGTGTTAGTGGTGGGATTTGAACTCACAACCTCAGGTTTGGATGTCCAAAGCCTTAGCCACTACTGCCTGAGTTGTTCTCGTACAAATATGTTATTAATGTTTATTGGGATGTTTATGCAAAGTGCCTTCGGAGAGGAGGATACAAAACACTGGAAACAGAGGCACGTTAAGTGAACTGCTACAGGTCACACAGTGAATCACAAAGAAGGTCTGAACAAGGAGCATTGTGGTTCGATATACAATGCCTTACCACATTATTCTTCTGCAAGGGTATAAGAGGAGGCCTAAGATTTTCACACTTATCTTTACCAAACCATTTTTCTGAGTTTACAGAGACTTAGTAACACTGTAACCCTTAGTGTGGAGGTTTGGTAGCATGCTCTCAATGTGTAATCTGACACCAACCCATGAACTTGGATGTATGTATATCAATTTGCACCAAACAAGAACAGAGAAGTGTGGAGTGATTTCTGAGGAAACATGAGGATAGAGGGACTGAAATTCATAGCTTTTACCTGTCCTCGGTAAAAGGAAAATGCTTTACATGGCCCAAAGAATATACAAGTGGACAGAGCCGTGCAAGAAAAGTCGGAAAGGTGCGATGAAAACATAGCAATCAGGAGAGACGTTAGAAACTTCAACAACCAAGAGGTCTCTTGGAGGAAACATTTTATATTCTAACATCAACCATTAATGAGAAGCACAAAGATAATAATGACATAGGTAATCGTATTAGAAGTAGTAGAAGTCATCATTTTGCAGGTGATGAAGGGATGAAAAAAACATTACATCACTTTCCAATGGTGACGAAGTGGTTGACAGACGAGATTAGAAAGGAGTCCCCATGGACTATGATGTTTGCTGATGACATTGTGATCTGTAATGAGAGTAGGGAACAGGTTGAGGAGACCCTGGAGAGGTGGAGATATACTCTAGAGCAGGGATTTTCAACTTGTGGGGCATGGACACATGTCAACATGGGTGTAAAAGTTTATCGAAAATTCAGTGTGAAATCTTATTTATCTTTGAAAGTCACTAATTCATTATTCTAGGGGGCAATCTCACAACAATAACAGTATATGTTTTGCGATCACTGGTGACCATTTGTTTGTGGGAACTGCTTCTAGCAAAGGACAAATCCATAGTAGGCTAAAACGTTCATGGTTAAAAATGAAACAGTGGCTGGACACAATAAGAAAAGTAAGCAACAGAAATACTACTAATGTAACTGACAGCAACAAAGATGCCAGGGTAGTGGCAACTGAAACCGACGATAGTGAGCCATCAACATCACATGCAGAGCTAGCATCGGAACAGAGAAAGCAAGTGAAGGAACTATGATGAACGGAACATAAAATATGGGTTTATTTGTATCATATTAAATGGCAAACAATGTCCACAATGTGTTATATGTTCTGAGGTACTTGCAAATGACAGTCTGAAGCCTGTTAAATTAACAAGACACTTGACCACAAAGCACCCAAACCTCAAAGATAAACTTGCTGGCTTTTTTTGCTGTAAAGAGTCAGGTTTGTTAAGCCAAAAACAAACTGTGTTGCAGGTTTATGTTAAGATAGTTTAAATTAATTTTTATCCTGTCCCACAACACTCAATACCCCACAATGACAAAGTGAAATCTCAATTGTGGGATTTTATTTTTGCATGTTTAATAAAAATAAAAACTGAAATATCACATTGACATAAGTATTCACACCCTTTGCTATGACACTTGAAATTTGGCTGAGGTGCATCCCATTACCTTGATTATTATTGAAATCTTTTTACACCTTGTTAGGAGTCCACCTGTGGTCAGTTCATTTGGCTGGACATGATTAGGAAAGGCAAGCGTGTCTATTTAAGATCCTACAGCTGATAATGTGCATCTAAGCAGAAACCAAGCCAAGAGGTCAAAGGAGTTGCCTGTGGAGCCTAGAGACAGGTTAGTGTCTACACACAGACCTCTAGCACTGAAGGTTCTCAAGAGCACAGTTGCTTTCATAATTCTTAAATGAAAGAACTTTAGACCAACCATGACTCTTCTTAGAGTGGCCACCAAGCAATCATGGGAGAGGGGCCATGGTAACAGAGGTGACCAAGAACCAGAGAACCTATTTAAAGAAACTCCCAGGTCACGGATCTGGCCAGATAGAAGCGTCTCTTCAGTAAAAGACACATATAATCCCACTTGGAGTTTGTAAAAAGGCTCTTAAAAGAATCTCAGACTGTGAGAAACAACATTCTCTGGTCTTATTAAACCAAGATAAGAAACAAGACACTGCTCATTGACTATATTTTCATGCCATTCAAGAATACCACTACAATGGTGGATCATGGTGATGGCATCATCATGCTGTGAGATTGTTGTTCAGCAGCAGGGACTAGAAGACTAGACAGGGTTGAGGGAAAGCTGAATGGAGCAAAGTAGAGAGAAATTTTTAATGAAAACCTACTCCAGAGTGTTCTGGACCTCAGACCCAGCAGAAGGTGCACTTCCAACTGGACAAGAACCCTAAGCACATAGCAAAGACAACACAGGAGTGGCTTAGGGATAACTCTGTGAATGTCCTTGGATGGTCCAGCCAGAGCCCAGATTTCAACCCATTCAAACATATCTTGGGAGACCTGAAAATACTGTAGCTGTCCTAATATGGTCTCCATCAAACTTGACAGAGCTCGAGGGGATCTGCATAGAGGAATGGGAGAATATCCCCAAATCCAGGTGTGCAAAGCTTGTTGCGTAAGACCCAAGAATATTGCAGACTGTAATCGCTGCCAAAAGGTGCTTTAACTTAGTGCTGAGTAATGGGTATGAATAATTGTGTCAATGTGATATTTCAGTTTTTCACTTTTTAAGTAATTTGTAAAAATTCCTAAAATCCTATTTTCACTTTGTCATCCTGGAGTATTGAGTGTTGCTTGAAGAGAGAAAAATGAATTTAAATGAATGCTGCACAAGGCCGCAACATAGCAAAATGTGCAAAGAGTGAAGGAGCCTGAATACTTTCTGAATCCACTCTGTTTTCATTGATGTCAGCACCCACCAGTTTTGTAACTATTGCCGCAAAATAATCACTTAAATATAAAAAGCCCCCGTTATCTTTTATTATGATCAAATATTTGAAACCGGATCACCTTGCATCTAATTTTTCTATTATCCCTAATGAACACACTTGAGAGGGAACCTTTATTGACAACTACAAATATCTCTGTCTGCTTACAATGCCAAAATCCTCATAGCATCTTGTTACAATTTACTGTAAACACGTACTGTTTGAATTGCTGCCTTTTTTAGAATGGCCATTTCACTGTCTCTTTGTTTTTAATTACAAACCCTGACCTCCAACAGAATAAACGTCTGCCTCAAGCATTCACTCTGTACGTCATTCCATGCTTTCCATTCCATTTCAGAGCTGCTTATCCTGGTTAGGGTTGTGGGGTTAATTGAGTTCCATAAATCTGACATGTAAATGTAAATATGAGATGTTTTATTTGAACAATGTTTTGAAAGAGAAACATGCATCACTGGGGATTATTATTCCAAGACTGTCTCCTTGCATTAGAGGTATTTACTTGTACAGAAAATAAGATGCAATGATCTGAACAACTAAAAGGGAACCAAAATGAAGAAAATAAGCACCGTGGAAGAATGCATTATAATATCAAAGGTCCGAGCCCACAGTGACAGAAAAACTCAAAAAAAGGTAGTCTTGTTTGGATACATTAGCAAGAAGATGAAATAGTGGACCTTTCTGGATGTCTATGTAATATGAGCCATCCAGCAGTTGCACCCTGTTGGGTGTATTTAGCATTTAACATGGGCCATGAATTAAGTCCATTAACAGCTATGAAGAAATCAGCCTGTCCTCCCAGGACCCAAGTCTGAGATGACCACAGTCATCCCATCATCTACTTCAGGGATCTTAAACTCCAGTCCTGGAAGGCTGCAGTGATGGCAGGTTTTCATTCTAACCCTTATCTTAATTAGTGAACTTTTTTTTCTGCTAATTAACTTCTTCTGAAGTAATTTTAAATGACTTGTTTTTTAGGATTTGTTCCCCTGAATTTTCTTTCCTTAAATGGCACCCAAAAAGAAATGAAACGTGAAGTGAGGGAGCCAACAGAAGACCAACTAAGTCAGGGCCTCAAACTCCAACCAATTTCACTCCAACCAGTTGCTTAATGAGGCGCTGAGTCTTGTCGTTACTTAAACCCATTCTTTAATTCCATGGCTTGTTGCTGCTCTCATTGTGCAGTAGTAGACATTTTCAAAATTGTTGATTTTTTTCTTTACATTTCTAAGAGCACTTTTAAAATGTTTTTTTTGGGGACAAATCAACATTCCTGAGACCTCCACCCTTTTTGTTTTCAGATATTATATGATGGTCACAGTTTGCTGGTCATGTTTTGGTTCATTTCGTATCTCATTATTGTTTGGCTGCTAATTAAGTAAAAAGAAACAATTATTAGGTTTGAGTCTTCAAGAGCAAGTTAATTAAAATGACTTCAAAAGACATTAATTAGCAGCAAAAACATGTCACTAATTAAGAAAAGGGCTAGAATGAACACCTACAGCCTGTGTGGGTCTCAAGGACCGGAGTTTGACATCCCCGATCTACTTCTTTCTGTGAGACAGTTAATGGACTCCAACCTCTGTCTCTGTTTTTTATTTCCTCTCACTTTTTCTATTTAAAATTTACTTTATTGGGTTATAAAGTCAGTTGTATACACCTTCTGTATTATTGAAAAATGCAATGCATTATATTGATACACACAAAAGATGCCATGGAATGGGCACGTCGAGAATGACACCCTTGAGGGAACGTGTCATGAGCGACGTTGTAGGTATTGTAGAAGGCCGTTACGTTCTGTTGAATTCATTTCAAGTAGATCATGCTTCTGCATTTACATTTAAGAACTAAATGAATAGTCCACCATTTATCATGGACCTAACTGGCCAGCTACTTTGATTATATTTTTAACATAATATATGATCGGAAACCTTTTAATATGATTCAGTCTTAATGTTGCATTTGAATTCTTTCTCTTGGTATAAAATTTCTATGAGAAAAGACATAACGATATGAGCTCAGAAGCTGACAATTTTATGATATTGCTCAATATGTTGCATAATATGAACAGAAGATACTTATTATACTGTTGATATTTTTTTGTTTTCTTATATGTCAGCAAAAGAACTTAATTAAATCTGTCCAAATGTCTTTGCCTGCATCTACTCTAGATATGACGGCAAGCAGCACTAATATGATATGGCAACTCATTGACAACCCTGGGTATCTATTATCTTTCTGAATGATGATTAAAACAAGAACAAAAAGACAGATTGTTTATGCTCAAGAGACTAAACTGTTAACTGCTCGATGGCAAAAGCAGGGTAATTCACTCATGTAATGATACATTATCTTTTCCAATAGGAACAGAAACCAAATCAGGCTGATGGATTGGATTTTCAAGGTCAAGAAGGCATCATTGTTCATTGACAACATCAGATACTGTAAATTTGCGTAATTACTGTAAGGCGGTGTACAAAGTCGTTCCTGGAGGGCCGCAGTGGCTGCAGGTTTTTGTTCCAACCCAATGGCCTAATAAGAAGCACTTATTGCTCAAGTAACACTTCTGCTTCATTTTAGTTGTGTCGCTTGTTAAGATTTTGAACCCTGATTGCTTATTTTAGTCTTAAACAGCTGTATTCATGGTTTTTAATTGCTCCTTGCAAATGACAAAGGAAAGCAGCACTTCTCCATTTAGCTTGTTACCATTTACACCCGTTTGTATTTATCGTACACTATTTGGTTTAATTTAATACTTGGAAGGTAAAGGGAAGAGAAAAAAGTGAAGGGCTGAGAATTCCTCCTCCGTTTTAGACTTCAAACCATTGGGATGATATCCTTAGAAAGGAAAAAAAAATCTAGGATATGAGAATGACTTGACATGGCAGAGTTAAAGCACTAACACGCCATGAAATTCAATTTTTGGCAAGGATTGCTTTCTAATTAAGCAACTGCGTTAGATCAAAAGCCTGCAATCACTGCAGCCCTCCAGGACTGACTTTGCCCACCCCTGCTGTAAGGTAAAAACCTTTTATATGAATTTGTAAATTGCTTCAAATTGTGCCTGCCTGTTTGATTAAGACATTCTGTAACCTAAGTTAATACTTATTATTTTTTTGTTTTCTGTGAGAAATTATTTATAAGAAGCCCTATTCATGTATATATAAGCAGTCCTCTCTGCCCTCCATTAAAGACAATTTTATTAAGTGTTGCATCCACAAAGTCTACAGCATTGTGAAGGACCCACTCCCACTTCTCCTGATGCTCTCTTGTCTCCCTTCCATCTGGCAGAAGGTTCTGTAGCATCTGAGTCAGTCCTGCCAGGTTCTGCAACAACTTCTGCCCCTTGGTTGTCCAGACTCTGAATACTGTGCTGCCCACCTCCCCTCAGATCTGCTTTTAGTGGTATATTTATATGCAGTACATTTGCTAAATGTGTTACTACAGTTTTGTGTGTTACTATTTATTTATCTACTAGGGGGCTCCGCCCCCTGCTCGCTTCGCTCGCCAACCCCTGGTGTTGGGAATGACAAAGAGCGTGATGTATGAATGAGATATAGAATAGTGTGACGGTGTAGATCAAGGGTTCCCAAAGTGGTCGATATTGACCCCCTGGGGTCGATTTGAACTTTCTAGGGGTCGATAGTTTCAATGAAAAAATTTGGGGGTCAACGACAGCAAAAATAGACCCCCTTACTACTGCTATTTGTTTGTTACTTCAAAATATCTATGATTCCAATAGGTACCTAATTAAGAAGTAAAATCATTTAAAAAAAACACATTACATACCAAATTTGCGAACGAAAAGGTAAAATGTGTCATTAAAAGAGTCACACGTAAGAATGCATGAAAATACATGTAGCACAAACATGTCTGTTCATTGTCTTATCGAACATATCAAAGCAAGTGCGGATATGAAAAATCATTGCATGTAATTAGGGGGTCGACGGTTTTAAAAGTTTTTGGTAAAGGGGTCTGCGGCTGAAAAAAGTTTGGGAACCCTTGGTGTAGATGATGCAAAAAGAAAGCAAACAATAAAGTGTGTGGCACAGTGTAAAGGTTTATTTGAAAATTTCTTTGTACACGCCGTTTAAGTGTAAAAGGTAATTCCAGCTCAGAACTTGTAAGGTCATTTAAGATGGTTATTGTTGTGATCAGAGTCAAGTCTGTCAGAGCTTAGAAAGAGTTGTGTCTTTCCAGGAAGTAATGGAATGACTTGGGTATTTATGTTTTCCACATTAATATTTTTTGGACATAATATAGTGTGTTGTGTTAAAAGGGGCATTTGGTCTAATGAGATTGCTGTTCCAAATCTCTCTGTAACTAAGTCGTCGCAGATAAAGGCTTGAGGAATTGTAATAATATGTGGGTGAAGTCCATCTGTATTGGTGAGTGTACCATCTCTCACTTGTAATAAGCAATTGTTATGATCTGGTTCTGGACATCGTATCTTTTTTACTAACTATCTTTTGAAAGCAATGCCAATTGTCTGCATATTTTAAGGTGCACTGAACAATAGCTGAGTGCATGGCATCTGGAAGAATAGCTAATCACTGTCTAAAATCTCCTCCTCATAAAAGTACCTTTCCTCCAAATCGAATATTATTATTCATAAACGTTTGTTCATGCCATTGAACATTCATCAATAAACAACATTTTTTCAAGACGGATGTCACGTGCAGTGCCACCGTTAATGTTCATAGTGGATACCGATTTGTAGGATCTAATGAAGTTGATAAAGATTTCACTTTCAGGTACATCGTCAGTTATAAGCTTCTGTAGATATTCAGTATATGAATGTAAAGAAGGCAGTCTAATTTGACCCTTTTGACAACAACGTGTAAATGTATAACTTGTATTGCCAGTTGTTTCTTCAGGGAAGTGAACTAAATGACAATGATTGCAAATGACATTCATTAATCCGAATGAATTTTCCTGGTGTATGTTTTGCTTGTGCCGTTTGAGAGGCGCGTTGTTGCATGTGTAGTATTTGGGACGTGTTGTTTTGGAGCTGTAATCGATTTGCCTGTGCTGTGTGAGAAGCCCGTTGTAGCCTTCGCTGCCATTAACGTATGTCTGAGACGGGAGGTGTTTCGTTTTGAATCCGTGCCTGTTGCGATGCAGCACTTTGATTGATAGTTTGCGTCATGTGGATCTAGGATGTAGATTTGTGCATATTAAATGAAGTATTGTAGGATCTAATGCAGTTCATAAAGTTTTTACTTTTAGGTACATCGTTAGTTAGAAGCTTTAGTTGAGCTTTGCGTTTTTGGAGTCGAGTCATTTTTTCTTTTAGAAATATGGATAAGTAATAAGGAGTATTGCACTCACTGTTAATATGGAGCCTTTTTTTGCGGTTGAACGGTTAATAGTGCCTTATTGTAAGGAGATCCACCTATGCTGCATAGCCGTCTATTTTGTTTGCGCCTGCGCAGTACGTCTTTTTGCAGCTACGGCCCATTGCCGGATGTGCCTGCGTCCATCATCCGGTTTAGCATTCTCGGTTAGTAATATGGATTATAGTATAGTATAGTCCAGTATAGTATAGTTCTTTCCTTGTGTTGCACTGGTGCTGTGTTTACTGTATATGTATGTTGCACTGAAATTCTGAAGAACGTTATTTCGTGCCACTATATGCTGCAATTCGGTGTATGGATGGTATGGCAATAAAATCACTTAACCTGGGTTGGCTTGAACTGGGTATTTTAATTTAATGAGCTATTTTGGGACCTTTAGATAATTTCAAAACATAGGTGTGTTTTAAGGATTTGTCGTACATCTTTATTGGTTGGTGTGTTATGTAAATGGACTTATTGTTTTTTAAGGCCATTGCTTTGTCATTTTAGTTAGTGAGCTACAGTGAACTGATACAGTGCACTTGGCTGATTCCTTTAAGCTTGTCTAATAAATGACATCCATCTTGGATCTCCTTACAAATTGTGACTCACAACTATTCGTTATTTACAGAGTATTTTCCCTAACATCACTGATGTATAAAAAGAGGATGTAATTACTACTGTGGTTGTTGTCCTTCATGCTCCTTTTCTATACTGTGTTTTTTCTCCCTCTATCACACAGTGCCAAGTTCTTCTCGCTTCTGTAATACTTAGCCATATGCTGTCTCATCATTTGGAACTCTGTTATCAGCCCACACTGTAATGAGTGCTTATTTTTAACAAAGATTTAAATATTAAGGGTTTAAAGGGTTTAAAAAATATACCATCTGCAGTCTAGTGTCATGCATAAAGACCAAGGCTAGAAGTTGATCAGTGACTTCACTGTCATGAGTGTATTAAGGAACTTAAGGATTATAAATATTATTGCTTTTTCACTTATATGTATTGTTTTACTGTATTTGTTTTTACTGCTGCATTCATAATATTGCAGTGATTATTGTTTGTTGAGTTTCTTACAGACGCAAATGGCAATTAGACAGGCACATTGCACAGCGAGTGACATCAAGTGGAGGTGCCATTCAAGTCAAGGGAAGTTGGGGAGCATGCACTGGTACAGCGTGTTGCCACAACCACTACACGACAAAACAGTTCGGGATCCCGGTTGGCAACCCCCCAGCCAGACACACGGTCCAGTCCCACTCTCAGGAAATGACCTTCTATCTGCCGCAGCCAAGTGTTACGTGGGCAACCCCTTGGTCTGGTCCTCAATTAGGAGGATCCTGCAAGCCAGGTCAACCTCGGAGAATCACGCCAAATGGCCGTAGTGCCGTAACTGACGCTCCCTCATAATGCAGGTAATGTGCCTCATTCGGGACTCCATGAACAACCGCTCATTCAACGCAAAGTCAAACCAATGGTACCCAAGGATTCTCCAAAGAGACGCAGTACCAAAGGAGTCCAGTCTTCATCTCAGGTCACTGGATAGCGTCCATGTCTCTCAACCATATGGCATATATGATTTATAAAGCAGTAAAAATATATTTCTTGGCAAATAATTTTTCATTCTGGTTTTGAAGGTGGTTTTTGAAACATACAGAATTAGAATTTATGATTTCCACATGTCTAAGATAAATAATTCATAAAGATGTATTTATTTTTTATTATTTGAAGTTATTATCACAACACACTTTTGTTTGTGTCGGGCCCCTGCCATTTTGGTGTGCCTTTATCTGGAAGTGATGGTCAGTTGTTAGAGGTAGAGTTTTGGAAACCATGCAATGACTCCTCATAGACCAAGGTCACAGTACTAGTGACATCCAAGATTGTGGATAGTGTCTTATAAGAATCTCACCTGCTAAAGTGCTTGTTTTTGAATGATCAGGTATTAACTTCCTTGCTTCATCTTTTGACATTAACTCTTCTTGTCTTGTCGCCAGTGTTTTTGACTTTCCCATTGATTAGATTTCTTTCCTGGTCCACTCTAAAGTAAATCCGCTGTAATGGCTTGCCTTTAAATATTTGCTGTATTAGAACTGACTTATTCAAGATGACAGCATCCAGCAGTTACTATTTTAAATTTTGGGATATAAGCAAAACAAAGTTTCATGTGGTATCTAGGGAACTGATTAGAAGATTAGGGCTTGAAACTGATTTTGCCTTCTGTTATTGGTCAATACACCGTATATACTCATGTATAAGTCAGGTCTTGAAACCCAAAAAATCAATCATAAAATCAGACCCTGACTTATACGCCCATTCAAAAATGCAACACTTACCTGTATGAATTTTTTTTTTTACATCTTCTTGCCTCATTAAATTAAATTTTTAATTTAAATCAGCTTCATATTTTC
The DNA here is from genome assembly GCF_900747795.2 of Erpetoichthys calabaricus. Classification (NCBI taxonomy): domain Eukaryota; kingdom Metazoa; phylum Chordata; class Cladistia; order Polypteriformes; family Polypteridae; genus Erpetoichthys; species Erpetoichthys calabaricus. Next base: position 149,649,148 of record NC_041402.2, on the reverse strand, counting down.
TTCTGATCGAACACTCCATCATAGATAAGGGATGCTCTTACTATAAAGGTGTATGAATGTGTGAGATACAAAAAACAGTGCAAACGTCACTTCGGAATAGTTTGCGTAATACTGTGTGGTCACGTAGGCACAATACATAGAAAAAAAGGCAGTGTGCTCCATGGTTACTCTCTCAGGTTGGCATTAGCATACCATAATCTCTTGCACCAATAGTGTGAGTTTTCCGCATTCAACTTATATGACCAACATTATAAAATACAGGAAATTATACAGTAAAATCAAGTCCCGACTTTTCTGTGGGAGAACTTAAACATGAATATATACAGTACCTTTTTTGTGTGCTGACTTCTGCCTTGATGTTATTTTTTTCTTTAAATCCTGTCTAAGCGTCCCCTTCATTTCCTGTTCTTAGTCTCTTTAAAGTAAAGCCTTTTCCATAACTGCTTCTATCATCGCCATACCAGCCGACAAGCACTAATATTTGTGTTTAATGGGTACTTTTAGAAAATGGTGCACTACACTACGATAATGATAATAACTACTGTATAATGCTGTACTCAGTAGCATAAGAAGACCAGCAGAGATGAGCACCTGACTTTATTACATAGGCATTTAAACTGGTTTATTACTACTGTATGTAGATGAGATGAGAAATGCTACCTTAGTGGGAATTCTCTCTACTGTGATAATTCAAGATGGAGTTTGGCATTGGCTCCTGGAATACTTGTTACACCTTCTGGCCAACTGAAAATATGCAAGTGGGATGCCTGAATGCATTCAACATGGCACAGTTCAACCAGTTGTCTTGTGGTTCAGTCATAAAGGAAAGCAATTGAGGACATAACTTGTAACTAAATGCATTTAGATTTATTTGGAAGAACTTGCCTTTGTTGTAGTCCTCATTTGTGCCTTTATTTTTAGTTTAAGACTGAATAGCCATTAATAATTTTGTCATTATTTTGTCTATTTTAAGGGCACCATCGTCACCACTATTTTGTGATGTTTTTGAACTGGTTACAGTCATGTTGCTTATCATTGCTGGTCTTGTAAATAGAAAGTGATGGCATCACTGCAAAACTATTAAAAATAGTAGGACTCTTTAAATTGATAGATAGATAGATAGATAGATAGATAGATAGATAGATAGATAGATAGATAGATAGATAGATAGATAGATAGATAGATAGATAGATAGATAGATAGATAGATAGATAGATAGATAGATACTTTATTAATCCCAATGGGAAATTCACATTTTCCAGCAGCAGCATACTGATACAATAAATAATATTAAATTAAAGAATGATAATAATGCAGGTGAAAAAAAGACAAAAACTTTGTATAATGTTAAATGTTAACGTTTACCCCCATGGGTGGAATTGAAGAGTCACATAGTTTAGGGGGAGGAACGATCTCCTCAATCTGTCAGTAGAGCAGGACAGTGACAGCAGTCTGTCGCTGAAGCTGCTCTTCTGTCTGGAGATGATACTATTTAGTGGATGCAGTGGATTCTCCATAATTGATAGGAGCCTGCTGAGCGCCCTTCGCTCTGCCACAGATGTCAAACTGTCCAGCTCCATGCCAACAATAGAGCCTGCCTTCCTCACCAGTTTGTCCAGGCGTGAGGCGTCTTTCCTCTTAATGCTGCCTCCCCAGCACACCACCGCGTAGAAGAGGGCGCTCGCCACAACTGTCTGATAGAACATCTGCAGCATCTTATTGCAGATGTTGAAGGACGCCAGCCTTCTAAGGAAGTATAGCCGGCTCTGTCCTTTCTTGCACAGCGCATCAGTATTGGCAGTCCAGTCTAATTTATCATCCAGCTGCACTCCCAGATATTTATAGGTCTGCACCCTCTGCACACAGTGTTTAATAGTGTTTGGATAAACTATATCAAAAAGTGTGTTGCGTGATGGTTTTAGTTACTGAATCTCAGTATAGTTGTGACTAGGAACATTTTCATTTTGTTTTTGAGGCTAAGATTTAGTTTTTGTATTTATTTTATGGATAGGCCATTTATTCTTAAGACATTTTGGACTAGGCCTCGTTTTCTTTAGTGCTTAATAGGTGTAGGTTTGAAACTTAAAACAGTTGTATTACTGATACTACTTTTTGCAAAATGCAAATGAATGAGATAATGAACCCAATAAACCAAGCAGGACTGTATATTCTTCTCTAGCTTTTAGCATGTATGATTTGTTTAACACTGTGGTTACAGCATTTAAAAGCATATTAATAAATTTAGTAGTTGTAACAAAGAATAATATCTAGCAAATAGATTGATATTTTTTCATTATTAATATCTAACAATATAAATGTTTAAGCCATTCCATTTATCAGATAAGACCTCTGCATGCAGGAAGCCCCTACCTGAAATTTCAATGCAGGAATTTAGTGGTCACCTAGCCTGGGGGAATACAGGTGGGCTGAGATGGAAGCTGAAGGATGGAATGGGACTGATTCTTGCTGAAACAAGAACAGGTATGAATTAGGGGGCTGGTTCATCCCTTTGGTTCTTGGAGGACTGAGTAGTGCCAGAATAGAATTGGTATGAAGTAAGAAGTTGGTTTATCTTACATAATGGTACATTAAGAAAGTTAAGGACAGAGGTTAAAAAAAAGAAACTGTCTCTCTCTATGCCATTTTTCATTAATGAAAGAGAATGACAAATCTCTCTTGGCACCCTTGTGTCTGCTGACAAGACATTCAAATGCACCAACAAGTTAACTTGTTTCTTGATACTACTAGCACTATCAGGTTGTATGGTTTGCAGAACCACATTCTATTTGCTTTTTGTTTATGGCACTAGTTATACTATCTGAAGCTTAAAACAATGTCAATAATACAGTACATGAATAAATGTGTAATTTTTCTCCTGCCTGTTCTGGTACTGGTATCTAATTGCCTGGCTATAGATACAAAAGGAAGGGGGAAGTGCTGAACTACAGTAACCTCACAGTGTGGTGAAAGTATGGATTTCAGCCATTCTGTTAAGGTCTATATAATGAAGAGTATAAAGGGAAGAAAAGGGTCAACCTAGGAGCCTAACACAAAATAACACAGTGTATCTAAATACTGCGGAATTGTTAAAAGACACATGAGTGTCTGAGGATTATTGTGCGAGAACAAAAAGACTAGAATATGGTACCAAAGTCAAAGACTAAATGGGTTAAGAAATAACCAGATAACAAGGAATCACAAGTCGAAAAACTAAACATAAACTCACTGCTAGGGTCTACTTAGAAAATGATCTCCAAAATGAGATGTTTATCCACTAAGAGATTACTCAGACTGGCACCTGCACAAATTTATAATATACTGTAGTCATCATAATGTCACAGACACAACAGGAAGGTCATGTGGCATGAGTCAATGGTGTCCTATAAACAAATAAAACAAATGTGGTAGTAAAACATAACTTTTCCAAAATTAATCCAGACAAAAGTTAGCTATCATAAAAGTTTAAAACAAATAAAGCTATAAAACAAATGAAAATACATGTATAACATGTGCCTATTATTGCAATAATAAAGCATTATCTTCCAATTTTTATCACTATTTAGAATAACTTGAATGTCTCTGAGATGTAAGAGGAAATTATAATATTTGTAAGAAGATCTGGTGAGCATGAACAGAACATTTAACCTCAACTCAGACAGTCCAGCGTTTACCAATGTGTCACTCATTATTAGAATCTGAATGCAGATATCACTGTAGCACACTGCTTAAGTAATATTTCTTTTTTCTGATATCATCATGTTCATTCTTCCCCATCAAACTGTGTCTTGAATTACTTGTAAAGTTAGGCAATGCTTAGGTCATTGACTTAATTAATAAGGTAGCATAATTAATCTCTGTTTGACCTTTAAATTATTACAAACATTCCAGTTGGTGCTCACCTGACTATGACTCCTAATTCCTTGTTCTCTTAGAAGTCCACAGAAAGGTGAATGACAAAATGATGCCCAAAGGCAAGATCTCAGATCATGTATGTTTTCTCAAGTTTTACATCATAATACAGAATTTGACTATATTAGGTCACATTTAGTAAAATTTGAAAAATGTAAAAAACACTACATATCTGCAACCAAATTCTACATGATAGAAAATGAAATCAATGAAGTTAAACTTAAATACAAACAAAGTTGAATACAATAAAGCCTAAATGTGTATGTGTGTTCAATGAATTGGATGACAAAATATTAATACGATTTTTAATATCTAAATAGTAAGCTTTTTTTTATCTGTGACATGCCCCAACGTTTTTGTAAATTTTGTAGCGTGGGCACTAAAGCTGATGATTGATCAGAAAAAGCATGAAAGCCCTTTGGATTGTGAGATGTGTCTTTTTAAAATAAAAATTAAAATAAAAATATCAAGTTCAAGTATCAGCTATATGAGCTATAAATTTTGTGTTGTTATCAGTTAACTTTATTTTTGGCATTAATTAATTATTGGGATTCTTTTTTATTAATGTTAAAAGTCGAAGGAGAGCAACTTAAGTCTTTAAAAGCAAAAAGTGTATAATAGAGTTTTGTATACTTACATTTATTGTCATGCAGCACTACTGAAAGAAGAAATCCTTCAGCATTTAACATCAGTGCTGGCAAGTTCACGGTTTTCTCACCCAATTCGGCTATTTTTGATTGCTGTCTGTGGGATAAAGTGGATTTTCACAGGTTGCATTGTTTGGGCTACTTTTTTATAAACAATGTGATATTTTGGGCTATTTTTCAGCCTCCCAGCTACTGCATTTTTATCATGTGTTCCCCCTGCTATTTACAATTGTATATGTTTTTTACAACTGGTAAATCTATGAGGGGACCACCCACCACCCCCAGCCTTGATGGTATGTACCTCACCCTTTTACTCTGACACTGCCCCTGATTTTCAGTGCATTATTTTTTCTACTGAGGTATTGGGCTATTTCATGGGGTGAATTTGTTATTTTTAAGCTCTCCATGGGACATACATTTTTTTGAGGACCTGGCAACCCTGCATAACATGAAGCAAGAAAGACGTCCCATAATACTTGCTGGTGTTCTTCAAGATGCACTAAACGCATTTTGTCAGCCAGAGTTGTAGCAGAAGTGTCCCCAGATTTAGAGGAGTGTACACAGAGACAGGAACCACCCTTAAGACATCAGACACCTTTTTAGAAATGTTATTCATGTCTTGCATGCAATATAGCAGCGTTACGAAATAAGAGGACAAAGGCAAGTGTCATTCAATTAAAATCCACATATAGAACTGGAGAAGTTGTTCATGTATTCAGATGACAACTACAAGAGGGCTTTTTATTGTACAACCCCAATTCCAATGAAGTTGGGTCGTTGTGTAAAACGTAAATAAAAACAGAATGCAATGATTTGCAAATCCTTTTCAACCTATATTCAATTGAATACACTACGAAGACAAGATATCGAATGTTCAAACTGATAAACTTTATTGTTGTTTTGCAAATCTTCACTCATTTTGAATTTGATGCCTGCAACACGTTACAAAACAAGCTGGGACAAAACACCTGTTTTGAACATTCCACAGGTGAACAGGTTAATTGGAAACAGGTGTTTGTCATGATTGGGTATAAAAGAAGCAACCCCCAAAAGGCTCAGTCATTCACAAGCAAGGATGGGGAGAGGTTCACCACTTTGTGAACAACTGCATGGGCAAATAGTCCATCAGTTTAAGAACAACGTTTCTCAACGTACAATTGCAAGGAATCTAGGGATTTCATCATCTACTGTCCATAATATCATCAAAAGATTCAGAGAATCTGGAGAAATCTCTGCACGTAAGCGGCAAGGCTGAATACCAACACTGGATGCCCATGACCTTCGATCCCTCAGGCGGCACTGCATTAAAAACCGACATCATTCTGTAAAGGATATTACCACGTGGGCTCAGGAATACTTCAGAAGACCATTTACGTCTTACAAGACAATACTGTGTTGATGTTATAGGTCATATGCTGTATTTACATGTGTGTGCTTATACACAGTAAGTGTAAGTTGGTATAACTGTATTATAAAAACTGTGTTATAAATATATACAGTAGAATATATACAGTGGATTCAGAAAGTATTCACATCCTTTCACTTTCTGCACACATTATTGTGTCGTAGATTTAATTTGAAATTGATAAATTTCCCATTTTTGTCCATTAGTCTACAATCAACACCCTATGATGACAAAGAGAAAACAAAATGAAGTGTACATAAAGTGAAGGTATATGAATATTTCTGAATCCACTGTATATGTAGTCACAAACCCAAGAAGCTTATTTGAAAGTTACATGGGAGCAGGATTTTGAGGTTGCACAGTAGCTCAGCCAGGAACAACTCAAGAGTCCAGAAGATCCATGATTTGAACTTTTAAACTCCACCTTGTCTTTCGCAATTCTTGGTTAAGTCGTCAATAAAAACACAAGTCTCTGTTACATCAACTGAATGATAAACGGTATATATGTGTGTGTGTGTGTGCGTGTGTGTGTGTGTGTGTATTGGTCACATGTACGTAACTTTATGAATGAGACTGTTGTATATGTTTGTCAGTAAGTACACAAGCACATATGTATATTTTCTATATGGAGTGTATACAACCATTGGGTTTATGCCATACAGTATATGCACATACTGTACATACTTACTAATACATATGCATTGTGTACTGCATGTATAATGTATACACAGTGTAAACATCCTGTGATGTTAGGTTTTATATTCTTCTCTGTGTATATGTGTATGTATTTGTGTTTAAGTGTAGTACGCACATACATGTATGTAGGAAAGTTAGAATATGCAGTTGTTTAAACACATTATTTATTATTGACAAATTTTACTTTTTTATTGCCAAAGTGTACTTGATTAACCAAAAAAAAGATGTTTTTAAATATTTAGACTATCTAAAGTTATTTACATTATAAAATAAATACTATAACCTGTTTTTAAGAAATGGCTTTATGAGCTGCCATTTTTGTCCATCACTTTATGCATTTGTTTTTCTTAGACAATATCAGTGTGTATGGATTTTTAAAACATGTCAACATATGCAATAGCAAGTTGCCTGTCTTACCAACTATACTACTTTCCATACTAAAAAAGAATTCAAACTACTGGAGAGACATCATCAGGTATGAAAGAACAAATGTGCACTCTTTGAGTAGGAAACACAAGTAGGAGAGCATTGGCTGATGTTCCAGTAAAGTGAACTGCAACTAACTCAGAGGAGCAGACACTTTGGCAGTTCCACTGGTGGAAACACGTTAAATTTTTAAAAAGTAAACACAGTGTAAATATACAGTTTACTGCTCAAGCATATTGCCACACAGACCACAAACTTCCCAAAGTGATGCTGTATGCAAGCACAGCAACCAGATAAAACCGAAAAAGAAGAACATCAAGAACATAGCCCACTTGAAGCCACTCTTTAGCAATGTCCCTGTACTCATCCCGTTTTTCCAAGTACTGACGAATGGATGAGATCTCCTGAAGAATGCTTTCAACAACTGGTGCATTTTCTTTCAGAGGAAAGGTCACCCCCAGAGATTTTTCACAGTCTTTTGAGTTTTCACAGGTGACATGGTTGAGTTTTGCTGCAATTAGACAAAAAACAAAGAATGTTGTTATCACTGAGTGCTAATAATGGCTCTTATATCATACACAGAACACTTGTTTAACAAAGATTTTATAGCATCTCAAGATAGGCAGTATGTTTAGATTCCTTTTTGCCCAGCCTTTCTAAAATTGGTGTTTAATAAGACTATCTCTACATGTATGAAAGACATTTCCTCTGTCATAAAATGTACAGCAAAGCAAGCTGATCCAGGCAGTAGACATAACCTTTTACAATGAACCTTTTGCCTAAACTTCTCAATACTTGGTATAGTAGTTTTCATTTTACGACACAGTAAAGATCCGAATAGGATATCCATTTATTTTAATTCATGTCATTTGTCGACTTCTGTATAAAATTCCCTTCCTGACTAATTTTTGCCACTGTTTTTTAAACTGTTGTACTCTATCTGGTATTTCACTTTTCCCTCGACTGCATGGTCTTATACTCCAAACTCTTTTGTCACTTATAATTGTCGTGGATTGGTTTTCTCTAATAAGCCCATATAATTTTTTTTCCTTTTTAATTTGTGAGTGATCACTGCAGGGTGATCTGTCTTTGTTTCCATCTGGCAATTGCTTTTCCCATAGTCTGATTCTGCTAGCACCTATGCAGGTGTCTCCATATGCATAGTAAACTTGTAAATAAACATATGTTATGACAATGCTTCTGTTATATTATATGTTAATTAAGTTTTATTTTTATTCCTGGTGTATTATTTGCATGACTGTAATGATGCGGGTTCTGCTTCATGCTCCCATCTCACTTTTAGGAGCTCTTGAACCCGACACTGTCGGTAATCTAACCGGATGAGCTGGACAGTGAGGACACCAACGAAGCAAGGGGATGGTGCAAAAAGGTGCCAGAGTGCTTTTATTAAAACAAAAACAAACAGTGTTCAAATAAACAGTGCAGCATTTCAATATGTCAAATAAATAAATAATCCATTAAAACACATGGAAATGTGGAGATTACAATCAAATAAATAGTTCCATTAAAAACGAGGTTAAAACAATGGCAGGAAGCAGTCCTTTAAAAACAAAAACTGGTGTCTTCTTCTATTGGTGGCTCCCCTGCTTCTCCCATCTGGGCTTTGCACCAGAGGAGTCACCATACCTGCAGCTGACCTTCTTGTTCTAGTCTGTAGCCTTGTAGTCCCTGGCTCTGTAGGGCTCTCCAGACTGACTTGGGTTCCCCAGCGATCAGGGCGCTCACGCTGAGGTTTCCACCTCCCAAGCCTCATGACTCCCGCTACCTTAGGCAGTGAGCCAACCACCTTCTGGTCACTCCTGCTCCTCCAGCAGGAGCGACCACTTTGTGCTGTCCCCCGGGTGTCGGCCAAACACCCTGCTAGGGCTCACTTCCCAGCTGCCTTCTCTGCCTTCACTCGCTCTCTCTCTCTCTCTCTCTTTCTCATGCACACACCGACTCCTTCGCTTCCAGCATCTTCTTCTTTCACATCCTCTAACCTACGTTCTTTTGACCATCATTCTCCCCCTCCCACTTGCGCTTCTCCTATTTATTAAAGGGACATGGCACAGGTGTGGCGATTACCAGCTCTCGGCATCAATTACGGATACGGACAATTCCTCACCTGTGCACTTAAGCGAGGAAATGCCTACATCACGTAGCACCCAAACCGCTCCGGCCAAACTACCGCGGCCCCTCTATAAGCCACGAGTGCGGTGATTATTTATTTAAAAACTGGCCTTTTCATCTGAGCCGTGGACCCGCTATACCACAGTGACATGGGAAATGTTTCACATGACCAGGACCAGTGTATTTGTTACGTCACCGGGAAGTAACAGTATAAATAAGGCAACGGCTTTGCCCTAAGTTATTTCTCTGTTGGATAAACAACAAATAAAAACCTTTACTGACAGTTAGCTTTATTACAAGTAGGCCTAGAGCTAGGTTTCATTTTGGTTCTGAAATATTTTTGACTTTTGCTTTACCTGTTTGGTTTGTTACCTTTTTTGTCTACTGGTTTTGACTTTGCCTGGCCTCAACAACGATTTTTGTCTCACAAATCCTGTTCCTTATCTCCTGTTCTTTTAGAGTCTCCAGAAATGATTGCAAGTAAACTATCTCATAACACCCCCTTCACAAGCAATTCAGTTGTAGCATGTAAGCAAAACAAAATGTCCTAATCATCCTAGTAAGCCATTTTCTTGTCCTGAATCATAAAGACATAACTGACACAGGGGCAGAACTGTGGCACATTGGTAGAGCTGCTGCTTCACATTAAGGAGACCAGAGCTCACGTCCCAGATCCTTCCCACGTGGAGTGTGCATATGTTCCTCTGGGTGATCTGGTTGCCTTCCACAGTCCAAATATATGCAGGTTAGGTAAATTGGTGATTCTAAATTTGCCCTAGTGTGTGCTTGGTGGGTGTGGGTGTGCTTGCCCTGTGATATCCTGGCACTCTGTCTAAGGGTTTGTTCCTTGCTTTGTACCCTACGCTCACTGGGATTGACTCCAGCAGACCCTTGCAATCCTGTTCAGGACTAAGCAGGTTGGAAAATGACTGACTGACACAGGCAACATCATAGAGGTGCTGGACAATAATGCACTACTTGCAATACAACCCTTGTGCAAGACTTAATACGTTTTCTTTGTTTTGTTTTTTCTCACCGAGCTATATCTTTCTTTTTTTAATATGTCTCATGTCATCCATTGAACAAAACCATTCTGATATCTGAGTTTAGTACCTCCACGTTTAGATAAGAAATCGTTAAACAGGGAAAGAGACAGGTAGAGAAAGCAAGAGAAGTATAAACTATTGCTGTACAAATGTGCATCTGAACTGTATAGTGTAGAGAAAATCTTAAGTGTAAGCTATTAAGAATGCATCATAGTCACACCTTAAACAGTCTGAAGTGTAAATCTTATATTTCTTCGAATGGTTAGAAAATTGGCAAACTCCGACTTACCTGCAGTAACATTGTTTTCCATGTACTGAGACACGTCCCTTCTGGAAGAGTTAATTGGTCCAAATTTGTGTTTGTTTCGGATGCAGAACAGCACCGTCGCTCGTTCAAGAATAAGGTGTCTGAGCCACTCAGGAACATGTGGTTGGAGGTCCTGCTTATGGACCAGTCGTACAATCAGGATGGTCTCCATTAGGCTTATCACCAGAAGAGCCATGCAGACAACAAAATACACCCCTGGAACGACACATTTTTGGTTATTATATTATATTATATTATATTATATTATATTATATTATATTATATTATATTATAAAGGTGGTGCAGTGTTTAGCATGACTGAAGTGTCCAAGTCAGTCCAGGCTGTTATCTCTGTGGAGTCTGCACATTCTCAGTGTATCACCTTGGCTTTTCTCCAGGTCCTCTGTATAAAGTGGTACAGTACAGCTCCTGCAATGGACTATTGTGCTTTGCTCAGAATTGTGCAAATTGTACTGATTTGAAAGTAATATAATATGCTTGGAATCATCAAATGTCAAGAATTATACCAGAGAAGTAAAGACCATTAGGGCACAGGCATAGATGTAGAAAACAGTCAAATACTAGAACAAGCCAAGAAAACCCAGTGAGAAAATAGAACTATAAGGCAAGAATATAGTCAAAACAGATTAAAACATCCTAAAAGCTGACTTGACATTGTATAGCAAAGTTAGTTTTAATTTTAGAAGACATCCACCATGAGGATACTGAAGGTTGCATGCAGAAATCTTGCACAGACGTAGCGTAATGACACAGTTTGTCATGTGATCTGTGCATTACGTGACCAGCAATTGGTATAACATCCACAAACATGCAAAGATACTACAAAACGAAAGTGGCATCCAAAATGGTGTTGCAATGATATCATCCTCATATCATTAAAAGTAATAAACAATAAGAAATGCTATAATAAAAGTTTTAAAAATATACCACACAGACTTGTGACACAAATAGACCCTTAAGGAAATAATTAGATTCTGAATATAGAATAATAGATGAATACATAAATTACATCCACACATTCCTGGGTCATCCAACAATTAAAAATATTGGCTTTTAGATTTCAGTCTGGAATAAACTGTATTTACAGACAGAGGAACCAAGGGACCAGAGATGGAAGCATTTTTGTAGCTTACAGAACAGTGGTAGAATAATTAATAGCTCTAGTGGTATGTGTACTGGCAGCATCAACTTCTCATACTGTGACATTTATTAATTGCCGATGCTGCTCTAACTCCTGATTATTTAAGGTATTTAAAAAGAAAAACACTTTATATAAAACTTTTACATTATACACTATATATTATATAGTTTCCTGATACCCATTATAATGAACAGCTGTTTGTGAGGGCAGCAGGGACAACAGGGATCCACTAGAGGGAGCTCTAGGAGGGAGGCTTCAGAGATTCCACAGACTGATCTTGTCCTGCTTGTTATTTCCAAAATGAACCCAAAGTAGTCACTAGTCAGGGCCTAACAGCCACTTCAAACCTAGGACCAGAAGTTGGGAGGATCAGTGCTGGCAAGGGCTTGATTAATGAGAGATAGTGTAGTCAGAGTGATGAAAGGTGCATAATGTGAAAAGACGAAGGTTGTAGTGTTGTTTAAGGGTTGATAAGTGTGTAAGACAGGGGGAGCTTCCTGCTTAGGAACAGTGGGACAGATGCTTTGTCCGTTTAACTGTTACTTTGATCGTTTTGTTATTATCTGAGTAAACATAATGTTGTTATACTTTTCTTTTGCCGTGATTATGTATATGAAGATATACAGTTGTTAAACAGCATATACATTTACCATATGCATGCATTATATAAAGTATTACATGTAAGTTAACCTGCTTTTACCTGCAAAACTCTGAAATGAGACTTCACTGTTTACCATCGATAAATCTTTTCTAAACCCTCTATTCTTTAATGTCACCTTTTTAAGTTCAGCTTTTTGCATATGTAAGTAGCTCTTGATCAACATTCATTCTGTTTTGTTGTGATCTTTTCTGGACCTTCTTTCTATGAAGCACTTTAAGTTCACATTCCTCACTATGTAAGGTATTATATAAAGATGATTTGTTACCAACAAACATCAAGGGGATTGAAATAAGACAACCGATGGACGGGCAAATAGCAAAATGTTTTGGTACACAAAGATTCAATTTGTAGAACTTATTTCAAAGAAACCTTTTGAATCAGAAATATAAACATGAATCCAATGAAAATGCCATGAACTGGCAAACAAAATTTTTCCTTGAAATCAATGCCCTTTTCCTTTCATTTCCTAGAATGTTTCTGGAATGTATCACAACAAGCAGCAGTGACCTGAGCAATGAAAGGAAACCTTAACAGTCCAAATGGACTTGCGTTGTTGCCAAATGATATCAGTATAGAGTCTGAGATACAACTCCATTTTAAAAAGGCAGACTTGTTTTAAGTGCCTTACGGTAAGTGGTCACAATATTTATTAACAGACCCTTGAAATAAATCAGTCTATGTTTTGAAGAGTACTTTTCCAATGAGTTGGAATAAATTGTTATTATGATTTTATGTGTTGTTACAATTGCTTTTGGAACATCAAATTACATCCTACCTTAACTGGTAAAGGACATACAGTACTGTAAGAAAGCATCCTTGTATGAACTTTTTGAAACATTGCACATTCATATTATTTTCAAAATGGCATATGTTGCATTTTTAGATTAATGGTTCTGTGTTCACTGACATATGTTGACTAAATGGCCAAATCAAATTTTTACATTATTTCCTTTGGCTAAATAATATGACTGGCAATAGTGTACTAGCTATTCTTTAATATCCAGCATATGGGTAGCAGCTACTGTTTTCATGCACAATACTGAGCTTATTAAAAAAAATGAAGATGATTAATGGACGTTGTCAAAAGAGAGTATTTTGTGCTAGGAGAAGGGCTAGTAAAATGGAAATTGGCTTTCTTGATCATTAGATTATAATCAAATTTGCATCTCTAAAGTGATCTTTTCAGTATATAATGGGTTCCCTCCAATTTCAATACCTTGGGCTAAAATTATCTTTTTAATCTCAACTGGTCAAAACTCACTAATTCAAGTGCAACATTTCGTAAAGCAGTCGATGCATTCCTCCAGTATGTCACACTAATGGGTCCTTTGCCAGTACTCCATCAAAGTATTAATTGCTAATTGAACAATTATATGATTTCCTCCAGTGCTTTGCCATTTGTTATATTGATTTTATTCTCTACGATCAGACATATAAATGTCTAATGAAAGTTGAATTGGATTTTGAGATGCAAATGTCAAACCACACTCTTGAACTGAGGGCAAAATGATTTCTCTCCATTTTTCTCAGCTACTATGAAACTTTGTTCAGATTAGTAAACAAATGAATTACACCAGACAATTGTGTAGCTGGAAATATGAGGAGCGACACAAGAGCTGTAATTTACACTGCGTAGGTGAACACTTGCTGACCTTAGCTATTCTCACGTACTCAAAGTTGAAGAGCTGGAAACACATCATCTGCCTAATGAAAAACACTAACACAGTAGCGCATATTCTAGAAACAGATTGAAATATTATCAAAATATGGACAGAACCCAGAAATTATTATAAAATTATGGAAACAAATATTGCCTTGATATTGCAATGTAGAACCCCCATCCAACTGTGCATTTACTATAGCTCATTTAATACCTTAAAAAGACTGACCAGGTTTCTGCTGGAGTGCATTCATTTATGTTTAGCTGCATGTACTAAACCTCCAAACATTCAAAGCACAACTCACAATCAAACTGACCAGAAAGCAGGCAAACCTTACTCATCAGATGTGGTACAGGGCAGGCATGACAATGGAAAGAGCTTATCACCCACTTACCAGGGGATAAGGAGATTAGAATTAAGATTTTGGTGCAAAAGATGGTTAAAGAAAGAAGCTGTCAGACAGAAAAAGAAGGCCAAAGAAACACAAATTCTTGAGACAATGAAGCAAGGCGTGATCACTGGAGGGGGCTCTCTTGTGTCATCTCCAACCCCAAAAATGATGCCAAGAAGTCCATAATACTCAAATAAAGAAACATTTCTTTACAAAAATAAATATAGTGAAACCCTAACTGGGTTTTTGGAGAATGCAAGGTAGAAACAAACAGATAAGCTTTAAACACTATGAGCCATCCTCCAAGTTCTGTGCTCTGTGTGCTGGTGAAATGACTTGCCCACTTACAGTGGATATACCTGTAAACTGTCTTTATACTCCTGTTAAAATGGCAAGTTTTCATGATGAAAAAAAATGAAATCAAGATATATCATTTCAGAACTCTTTCCAGCTTTACTAAAAAAATCAAGCTATATAAAGATCAGAAACTATTTAGGAAATAAAAAAAAAAAAATGTAAGTGTTCACACACTGTTTTAATTAACCCATTCGGCCATGGATTTTCTGTTTTTATGGGAAAAATTGTTTTATGTTATATTCTACCTTTGGAGTGTCTAGGAAGCTCAAAAATGAAAAAAACAAAAACAAAAAAAAGATCACTATTATTATACTATAGCTGCCAAATACTTCAATCTTCTTGAGGAAATAAAATTGGAGCTACTTACTATGTGGTGCGCACAGTCCGGAAGCGTCCATTTTCACTTCTGTGTTTTGCGGACTGTATGCCATCTGGTGGCACCGAAAGCAAATACCACCTCTCTCCAGTCTGCACTAATAGTAGCACACCCTGTTCCAATGGCTGCAAACACATCTGTGCTTCACAAAAATGGCTGCATATACTAGTAAAAAGGATGTCAGGGCCGAAAGGGTTAAAGATGTGGCTGTGTTCAGAATCAACCAATCACTTTCAATCTCATGTTAAACAGTAGTTAGTATACACCTGCCGTCAATTAAAGTGACTCTGATTGCCACCAAATAAAGTTCAGTACAACAATTCGAAGTCTCCCACCAGTGGAACTTTTTAGAGGAACCAACGACTTTTTAGAAACTCAGGAGCTTTTGTAGCATTCCCGCCACAGGAACTCGGGCCACTGGTAGTTCCTGGTACTCTTTTAGCTTCCACTCTAGTATATGTACTTCTCATTCAATCAGGAACTACTACGGGTCAGACTTAGGTAATGAATTTGTGCTGATTAGTTGACCACAAGCACTGGCACCATCATAATTTAAATTCCACTACACAAAGGAAGACAAAAATCAAGAAAAAGACAAAAGGATGAAGAGAGGTAAAAAAAAGGAAAGAAAGGAATAAAAGTATCCACAGAACATTTAAGTTAAGCCTAGATCCTGCTTACAAAAGAAATATCAGTGAACTGAAAACTAAACCAAAATGTTGAAAATGTAGACTTTATTCTTTCAGCAGAATGTAATCATAGCTGTGATCAAGGCAACTTGCATGCAAGTAACGCAACAAATAAAACTTTGGGTTTTAAGAATTAGCAGACTCTGTGCTCACACACATCTATAGCTGAAACAAAACTTCTTAAAATAACAGTCTCTCATGATCTGTCTGAAAACATCTGAAAATCCATAAGAAAGAGGCAACTGGACATAAAATAAATGGACTGGGCTTATGGATCTCCATTTGTACAGAGATGCACAGAGTATCTAAGTGGTTCTTTGAAGTCGACCATAGGGCAGGGGTGAAAGTGATCGCTAACCACCTCCTCTCTCTTCCTTGCAGACCAGGGGATGAGTCCAGAACAGACCATATTGTCAGCTGGGTGCTGCTACCAATAAGCATATATGGTAAACAGTAAACATATTATTTGTAAGTAGGAAAAGTTCACAATGAAAAATCGAGAGAAATTACGGTACAGAGTTTGCAGCGCAATTGCTTTGTAAACAAAAAACAAGAGATGCAACCTAAGATTACTGATTTTCTTAAAAAATAAAAAGATAATGCAGAGTATGCATCTCATTTACTGTACAACAGTATTTTTTCTTACATTTATGTTAATATGAATAATATTTAACATTATTAAGATTAATATGAATATATGTTGTTATTTACCTACTGGACTTGTTCATTGCCTATTTCCTGTTGCATTAAAATTTACATGTTTTACTTTAATTTGATAAATAAATCATATAGGAATTTATTATAAGAATGTAATCATGTTCTAATTCAGTGGTTCTCAAACTGTGGGGCGGGCCCCCCTAGGGGGGCGCGAAGTAACAAAAAGGGGGGCGCAAAGTTGTGAAAAAAAAAACAAGAATCAAAAATATGAAAAATTAATCTATTGAAAGCAAAAAAATTAACTTAAACTACATTCTGATACTAGAAAAATAAATATTGAGTTAGATAAATGTCAATAAAAGTTAAGTAGGTATAATAAAATATGCATCTATGATATATCATTAATTAAAAAAGAACAAATTGGTATTAGTGGGCTCCTTCAAAAAAACTTTAGGGGGGCGCGATTAAAACTGTTATGAAAACTCGGGTCGCAAATACTTAAAGGTTGAGAAACGCTGTTCTAATTTAATTTATAATTACGATCAACACAAAGCGTCATCATGAATGCAGAAGTCAAAATAATTAATTCAAACTGACAATTAAAGAGTTAAGACAAATACAGAATCTCATTACTACGAAATTTTCATTACATTGACATATTTTCTAGGTCCCTGGCACTTCGTTGTAACGGAATTTGACCCGTGTATTATAATCTTATGGGACTATGGATGTATATGCAGTGGAACCTTGCCCAAACAAATGTTTTGTGAAACGTAGCTGTGTTTAAATACGGGATGTAGTATAAAACGTTGACATCACTGAATGACTAGGATATGAACTGGTAAAAGAATCAGTAAAGTGGGTGATTCTGGGCAGTTAATGGAACGATAATGTAAAAAGAGTTATTAAAATATGAGAGAGTCTTATTATTCAGGGACACATTTAGAGCAGCAAGAGATGAGTACTTCAATTGAACTTAGAGTGGCCAGAACGTTAAAAACTAGCGTCTTGCAGAAAACTTTTTTTGAATGGTTAGGTTAACACACACCATGCTGAGAAATTTTTCTCAAGTCTAGCTCTCCACATCCCTGCCAATAAACCTGAGAACTGTAGATTTATATACTGAATACAAGATATAGACAGGGTCATACATATTACAGTATATGAAAGAACCAGGGGAAATATAGATTCACCAGATGCTATAAGAGGAGCTACAATACATTGCTATATTGTACCAAGGTGTCCATGCAGTAGATTTTCATCAGTCTTCTTGAAGACAAAGGCACGCATGAACAGGCCGTAGCTGCCTAAGACACCGTAGAGAAATGTGGCCATGGAAAGGCATAAATTTGTACAGAGATCTTAGTCTCATGGCGAATCTTTTAAAGTTTCTGTAAATGGACTGAGGGAGCTAGCTAAATCATGTGACTTTGGAGCAATGGAAGCCATTTATGAGCTGGTGCACTGACCTTTGAGGAACTTAAGAATGCAACAAAGGAAGATGACTTGAAATTGTTGATGTCCATTGTAGAAAAAGATCATTTGCCTAATGCAGTTCTAGGGGAACTTCAACCATACCACAGATGTAGGCTGGAGTTACCTACCTATGATAGGCTGAATTTGAAAGGACAGAGGATTGTGTTAGTGAAAATAAAAATCACATAAGCACTGAAAATACTTCATGAGATACATCAAGGGGTAGTTTGTACAAAACAGTATATACTCTAAGAAGAAAATTGACTTGGCCCAACATGGATAGTAATGTTGAAAGACTGATCACTTTTCCACTTATTTGTTAAATCATCTATTGCATAAGGAATTACTTGAATTACCTCCAAGGCCTTGGACAAAAACGAGCATTGGCCTGATGAGAGCAGCCGAAAGAAGAAGAAGACCACCTGGTAGGTCCTACTGAGAATGACTACATATTGATTGTCATAGATTATTATACTTTATATCATGAGGTTAGTGTGAAGTCAAGAAAAATGACATCTTTTATTGGCTAACTAAAAAGATTACAATATGCAAGCTTTCGAGGCAACTCAGGCCCCTCTTCCTGAAGAAGGGGCCTGAGTTGCCTCGAGAGCTTTCATATTGTAATCTTTTTAGTTAGCCAATAAAAGGTGTCATTTTGCTTGACTTCTCACTACATTCACAATGGCTAACATGGTACAACACCCTAGTATCCTGAAGTAATTATTGTATCAGACATGAAATCGGCCACAGTTACTCGACAATATCTTTGCTCGGCTAGGTTATCCTTTGGAAGTAGTAACAGATAATGGATCTTTCAAGAATGGTCATTTTCAGCTTAGTTCACTTTATTAACTTGTGTAAAGAGAAATGTTTTGTGCTGTGCAAGCTTTTTATTATTTCCAAATTAATATTCCAATCACACTTGTGTGCCTATTCTAGGGATCTTTCCACGTCTTTTGTTTCTCTGCTGACCAGTTTCAGTTTTGGCCATTTTCACTAGTGCTTTGTCTTTCAATTGCTTTGATACTCAAAGCACCCAGTGAACGTATTTAAGTGGCAGTTTTCCGCTTGGTTCATTTTGATTATTAACTTGTGTATAGATAAGTATTTTGTGTTGTGCTAGATTTTTATTATTTCTAACCTGTATTAAGTTCTCATTTGTCTGCTTTCTCTAGCGATCAATACGCATCTTTTGTTTCTCTGTGAAACAGTTTCAGTTTCGGCTGTTCATGCAGTTGTTTGTCTTTTATTTGCTTCAATACTCGCAGCTGTGCTCAAGCAGCTACTCTCTATTTAAGAGCTCTTCAGCGCAGTTGTGAAGCATCAGCGGAAGCATCAGCCCTCATGTAAAGACCATCTTGTGTAAAGACCATGAAACTGCCTACACAAGTCTACTGAGCAGGGACACTGACCAAGACTTGGGACATTCTTTTCCAAGCAGGTACTTGCTTTATTTACTCTCTTGATCCTCAACATATTTTTCACATTCCTGACATTAACACTAGACATTTCTCTCATCTCACTAATAAGAGAGGACACAAAGCAGGAAAATGTGTTAACTGCTCTGATAAGCATGCCACTCCCTCATAGACATCCTTCTCCTTTGGCCTGTTGAACTGTTAGTCTGCAGTGAACAAAGTGGACTTCAATCCAGCATTTGCCACACAAAGTGGACTCCAAGTTGATCGTGAATCTGCCCAAGAAATACAGCAATAGCTCTTTAAACTGGATTCTGATTATAAATGGAACATTAGTCAAACGTTGTAATGAGCAAAATTTAATTTGCAGTAAAAAATTGATGCTTCACTTCATATAAAGATTTTCTAAACAAATTGTATTTCGTTTCTAGTGAAATGTGTGCCACCGACACAAGAAGAAAGCATTCACATGAATTAATTTAGTATGTGCCTGCCTGTCATTTAGTATTTAAATAAAGATCTCTAGTGAAAGGAAGACCACTGAACTTATTTCCAGTCACGTGTAAACACTTGATTGAGTAGCCAGTTATGTTTGGAAGGAAAAATCGTTACTTTGTCAATGACAGTCTTGGCAATCATAATCTTAAACTTGTGTCAGAGACAGAATACGCTAGGAGAGTGCATATCTTCAACTTTTCCTGCAGACCTCAAGAAACTGGAAATGTCGAATTCTGGGTAAGGTTGTCAAAGACCTCTTCAAGTTTATGGAGATTTTCCAGCCGAGAAAACACTGCAATGTGCACAATATTGTGCGTTAGTGTGTCTTTGCATATAAAATATGCAGCATGTCATATTTATAAAAAAATGCACTACACTCCTTCTGGGCGATGTGAATGAAAGGTATAATTAGAATTGATTTTACTGGCGTCTGACAGGTCAAATGCTTTACACGAGTGCAGAAAAGAGCACTGGTAAACAGAGAAGCATGAGTGAGGCTTTAGAAAGCAACGTTCCTTGTAATTCACCACAAAGAAACCCTTAAACCTCCAAAAAAATTTGTTTTAGTGAGTGTTGCATTTCGCAAATTGTGAAATTGCCTGCAAAATGAATCTGAGTGTCACTTTCACAAAACTGTATGCAAATCAAAACTCGCCTGTTTCACTCATCACTAGTCAAGAGAGATGATATTGAGAGCAATGAAAAGAAAGAGCCAAGGCTAAAGTGACAGCACAGCTAATCAAGAAAAGAAGCCAAATGAGCAGGCCATGACAAGATTTAGAAATGCAGGAAAATAGTCAAACGTTATGAATCAACAAACAGAATAAGAGAGGGGAAAAAACTCAATGAAAATAAGTAAAAACTATTTTAGCAATGTACTTAAGATACACGTGAGAAGAGTCAAAATATCTGTTCCATGAGGATACAATTTTGTGGAAGTAGGGGATGTGGGTATCATCTAGAGGAAGGAATATAGACAAGAGCAGCATCACAAGCTCCTAGGCTACACATTTTGGTTGAAAAATAGTGCATCTAGAACTCCAACTCCCATAAACAACACAAGAGAAACAAATTCTGATTAAATACAAGTTCACTGACCTCACTTTCCTATAAAAACTGTCCACAAAAATCTTGAAACCAATAAAGAGAGTATAGATGTCACAATAAGCAGAAACTGGAGGAAACTAATGATGTGCTTCTTCATATCCTCCCCCAAATTATAATTACACCAGTAACGGTGCACTGCACGATAACGTGCAGTGAATACACTTGACTTGAGCATTCATCGTTTTCATATTCTTTCTCTGTACGTTTAGCATTCGTTTGCTCAGAGGTTGATGTGCTTGCTGCTTCCTGAGCAGCTCTTCTTTTCTCCACCCTAGTGGCCCACTTCTTCTCTTCTTTTTGCATCTTTTCACGTTAAAACTGATTAAGTCAGTGTTTGTGTTGCAATTACGTTTTTCTTTAATTTTTCAGTTAAGCTGGTACTTAAGTCTTCAATCTGCCTCAAAAATGATTTAAGATATGAAGAGTTGGGGGAAGCTGCGGTGGGCTGGCGTCCTGCCCTGGGTTTGTTTCCTGCCTTGTGCCCTGTGTTGGCTGGGATTGGCTCCAGCAGACCCCCGTGACCCTGTGTTAGGATATAGCGGGTTGGATACTGACTGACTGACTGAGTTAGGGGAAGTGATGGCGAAGGTGGTAGGGAATGAGAATGGTGCCCGTATGCATGCACACTGCTGGCCACTACCGAGAGTTGATTCTACAATAAAATAAAATAAAAATAAAAAGATGAATAACCTTGGAGGTCAATCATCACCCTGACAGCGGATAGTAGAGGTCACGTAGTATATTTGTTTCAAATTTCAGGTCAATAGGTCAAACGGTTTGCGAGCTACAGGTGATTTAAAATCCTGGACAGACAAACGGACAGCCATGGTAGCGTATTCTATAAGGAGATTACAAAAAGAAAACTCCTTAGTCTTTACAGTCTTACGTTGCTGTCATATTATGCTGGTTCTAGTTGTTAGGTATTTCAGACTTGCTGACTGTGTTTGCAGGTCTTGTCAACCGAACAATGTCAACTTACATTATTGAATTTCAAATTTAGTGAGTGCATACCAACTTTCTAGCACAGTCTTGCTCACACCTTTTATGTCCACCAATGGTGTGGTGTCTGATGGAAGCAGTGCTGTACAAGGGGTTGAAAGGTTTGACGATTTTAGACGCCATCTCTACCCATCAGACAGAGAAGCTTCTCTTCTGTTTATAAAATCCACCACGTCTGCATGATATGCATTGTTCTTTCAGATAAGCATTCATTGGTCGTCAGCTCTCATGCACACAGAGCCCACCACTAAGACTAAAGACAGAATCAAACTGTCAGGGGGAGTTACTGGTATGTCAGGCTAGATAACTGAGTTTCACTAGAGCGGGCTTCACTAAGATTACGTAAATGAAGGCTACAATGTGACATGGACTTTTGTTCACCATTTTAAGTCTATCTATCTATTTGCACATAAGTCTAATCCAATTCAGGGTCACTGGGCCCAAAGTCTATCCCAGTATCATCAAACAAAAAGCAGGAACCAGTCCTGAAAGGGTGCCAGTTCATCATGGGCCACATTTCCACACACTTTATCCTTCAATTTCATGATTGCCAATTAGTGTAAAACACTTCTTTATAATTTGAGAGGAAAACAGGAGGACCTGAAGAAAAACCCATAAGGACAGAAGGAGAACATTGTACTCTAGGTACCTAACCATCCCATACTCCCCTTAAGAGAAAGCCTATTTGCTGCTTCATCAACACATTGTTTAAACTTTATGGGTATTTCTAATTCATAACTCAATAGCTTGTACTAGATGCCCATGTGAATGTAAATATGTCATATGTGGAACAGAAAAAGAAAAATATTTTAAAGTTTTTAATCCAAATATATTCTAGAAATATAGGAAGGGAGTTCAAGGTTAACAGATCTATCTTTTCACTTTCCATACTTCTTCATTTCCAGTTCAGACTTTATTCTGGTAAGAATAATGCAAACTGAGGTAAATACCCATAGTCACTCATAATAAGAATCACCGATCCAACTTACAATTTGGAACTCCCCAACCTATGCAGACTCCATACAGAAAGCCTCCAAGCTGGACATCAAGCATAAGTTCCGTTACTCTAAGGCAACCACCTGCTAAACCACACCAAGCATATTCCTATTCTACATTAAACAAAGAATCCATCTCTCTCAAACATGTGACTTTCTCCTGAACTGGCAAGGATTTATAACAATTTGACCTTCACAAGTACTGAAAACTGTCTGTTATAAAAAATGAAGACATTTTCAGATCTCTTTGCCTTGAAAAAGGTTATAATGATGTCACACATGTCCACAACCTTGCTTCTCCCTACCTCACTGATCTCCTCCAAATTTACACTCCCTCTCGCTTACTCAGATCTTCATCTGCAGCTCTACTTTCTGTACCACACATCAAACTCAGTTCTATGGGAGCTCGAGCATTCTCTCATAGTGCTCCTCAACTCTGGAATTCTCTTCCCTCTCATATTCGTCAGCTTGATTCAATAGCACAGTTTAAAACTACTCTCAAAACTTATCTTTTCAAGCTAGCATATCAATTGTAAATTCTACACTGTTACTGCCGGTCATATTTGTTTGTTTACTAATTATTTCTTTGTGATTTATCATTTTCTTGTTTTTATTTTATTAACTGTTATTTAACTTTATTGTAAGGTGACATTGAGTGATAAGAGTGATAAGAAATAAATTATTAAATAAAATGTATTATTATTATTATTATTACATATCACTGCAACCCCAAATCGCCTTGCATTATTCAGATACTGTACCTATCAAGGGTGTCCCAATAGCAGTGGCTGGCAGTGTGTCAGACACAATAATAAGGAAGACTGAATATCCAAGGAGGAGGGTAATTTTGAAAGACACTCGCTCTCCACTGTCTGGAGGAAGATAAAATCCCACAATGTCCATCACCATTAGGAACACACTGGGTAACAACAAACTCACAGCGTAGAATAAAGGTCTCCGGCGAATCACAACCTGAACAGGAAGAGAAAGAGCATTGGATGAGTGGAAGAACATGTACGGATCTGGAGAAAAACAATATAAATTAGGATTTTTGCTAAGAAGAAAACAAATTTTATGTTTAGCTGCATACAATAAATTTAATACAACAGAAATGCAATTGGTCTTTGCTTTCTATGTGTAGATTGTTAGACTGAAAGTAACATTTAAGAAAACTTAATTTATTAACTTGATTATAGAATGGACACCGTCTACAATATGTCTCCTATAGTACAAATAAAAGGTCAGATGTCTGTATTTCAGTCAGATATTGGATTCACAGTTTACTGAAACAGACTTCTACATTATTATGCATTTGTATTTGAATTTTATTTAGCATACATTATTTTGCCTCCATCATGTAATTGAAATGGAGACTGAAATTATGCTTAGCAATGAAAAGCAATAAACTGAGTAAAGGACTGCACAAAATATTTGTTTTCTGCAAGTTGTTTTGTGGACAACATTCTTTTACTATTTTTTCTTTACTTCGTTGTTGTGTTTTTGTAATTTCTAGTTGTTTGTGATAATTGTCTGTACAATCTCTTTAAACGAAGGAAGCAGCCTGCTTCCATTAAGCATATGTGTAAAAAGACTTCTGAGGTATTGTAAGATCAGAGTTTTTGGCAATACGAACTGCTGTGTTTTCTTTCATAAGATTCATGGCTTTATAAACTGCTTCACTATTGTTGAGAAATTCTGATTTTGTAAAATTTTCCTGGCCTTTCAGAATTTTTCTCATTGGTATCCTGGACTGTTCATATCTCAGAAAAGGAACATTTCATGTATTCATTTATAATTTATTATGGATTAAAATTTGTAAGAATACCTTATTGTATATTTTTTATTTACTGCAATGCTCCACAGACATCACCATTTTGGGTACAAATGTGATCAATGATTCGTAGGTAACAGACTCCAAAAGTCGCCCCAAAGAGCTGGTAACACAGTTTGTTGATTGTAGAAGTTTGACTCATTCTAATTCCTATTTAAAATATTTCAGGTTACAGTTTAAAGGCACAAATTAATGACTAGTGATTATGTTTTGTCTTTAGGTGCTTCTCCGGAGTTTGACTTGCTGGTTTTGACTTTGCTTGTTTTTTGATTAACGGTTCATCTTCTAATCCATTACGATTTCTGATCTTGTGGGCATCAAATTTTCTATCTATTGGAGGAACAGCTATGACCAAGGCTATGTAGACATGTTTCTGTTGTGCTCCTTCTGAAGCAAAGCAATTCAAACACACTATGTCTTCCACATCTGACATAGTTTACAAGCAGTGTGCAGACAGCGGGGTAAAAAGTAAAAAACTGCATTTGACTTGACAAGGTCCCAGAAGAAAGTCTGAGAGATGGCATGACATTGATTAGGTTTAAGAGCCCCCGATCAATAAGATTGTCTTCAGGCAGAGAACAGTATAGAGAGCTGACTAGAGATGGGCTGAACAGAGAGAAGAGGGAAGTCAAATCGAGATTTTGTGTAACAGCAAGATTAAGTACCACTTGAGAGACTGAACTTCTAGAACTATCAGGTTGTATGGTATGAAATGTTATACTCTGTTTGCTTTTGTTTATTACACTAGCTGTATTTTTAAAACTTAATAAGCCTGTTTCCCTGCTTGCATGCTTTTCTCTGTTTTTATCACTGACCGAGAATGAAGGGCAGGGGAGAGAAAGAACGCTCTTTAGAAATAAGCTAAAATTACAGTGTGAAAGAAAATGTAATTGCTTGCAAGCTACTAAGGGTTAAAAACTGTTTTATTACAATAGCAGGTTATTCATACAGGCATCTATCATAAGACAACTTCATTCTTTAGGAACGAGTCTGTTAGACACAGGAAAGATGACCTTTCTTTCTTTGGGGCCCCTCTTGACATGTACACAAAAAAGAAATGGTTGGCCAATTTGCATAATATAAGATGAAATGTTTAGATGCTGTTTCATAAGTAAGGGGGAGGGAGGAAAATGAATATTAAAAGCCGCTTGATACAGGGGAACTTTGCTCTTCTGCTTTGCAAAGCATGAATCCATGTACTCATCTGTGATTGAATAAAAGCTAATTGATTGAACTATTCCTGTCTTCCTCTGGGATCTCCTTCCATAACAGTCATTTCTGGGTGAAGTTTATGAAGTAGCTACTGATAGAAGCTAGTGGACCATAGCCCTGGAAGCAATAGCACTGCAACTGTGAACTACATAAAGGTTGGTAAATATACAGTAAGAATTGATAAATGGGAGTAGTGGCAGAGGTGTAACATATAACTGTACAGGTAAGGAATTTGTGCATTTGATAGCAGGAGAGGTGTCCCCAAAATCTATTTGGATTTTATAGTGTGATAAAACAGTAATGTAATATATGAGGAAGCACTAATTGTGGTCAGACATCAAATGGGAATATTGAAGATTTTATGGTGAAGGTGGGGCTGCACCAGAAATCCATTCTTCTACTTTTCATGATATTAATGGAGGTGCTGACTGGAGAAGTGTGTGAAAGATTGCAAAAGATGGCAAAAATTAAAGCTTAATTGAAGGAACATATCCTGAAATGGAAAGCTAGTTTGGATGTGAATAGGGCAGAAGGTGTGAAAGAAGTGAATAAATGGTTGCACAGTATTGTAAAAAAAACTCAATCCACTGCATAGTTTGTTCAAAATGGTTGCATAAAAGATGTAGTGTGTAAACAAGGAAATTGTTTTGGAGAAAGTAGGGAACTTCTACCTTGGCGACATGTTGAGTAGAAATGGAAGTGCGCACACAGCAGTGATAGCAAGACTGAAAAGTGTATAGAAGAAATTACGGAGTCTTTGTCCTCAATTTTGATTTTTAAAAGAGTCTCTATGGCATTGAAGAATAATGTTTATGAAAACTGTGTGAGGAGTATTATGTTGTTTGTGAGAGAGACATATTTGATAAAAGTAGAACAGCAAGCAAAATTCAGAAGAATAGAGATGAGAATGATCCGATGGGTGTGCAGACTATCGCAGAATGACCTGAATTAAGAGAAGGACTTGGTTCTGATGCATTTGGCATTGTGCTGAAGAGAAACAGATTAACTTGGTTTAGGTATGTGGAGAGAAAGGTAAAAGTTGGCTAGGAGAAGAGGTGCACCAAGATGGAAGTGGAGCGGATGAGGCAGAAGATGTGGCTGAAGGTGGTGTCACCAGATGATATGAAAAGAAAAGGTCGCACAATTAAGGATGCCTAGAGGTGAGGAGAGTGGGAGTGAGTAAACTCATAAAATGACCATTAAACTTGTGATGACACCTCCAAAGTGTGGCACTATGTTCATTCTACATGTATAATTTTATTCTGTTCATGGTTTTTTGAGACTAAGATTACGTTTTTGTAGTGTATTTTTTATTCTAGCATATTTTGACAAAGTTTTATTAATGTTTTGCTTTTCTTGGTTACATGATGCTCCAAGTAGCATCACATGACCATTCCTGTCATGTTGCTGACATCACAGGAAGTGACATTAGAAATATGGAAGTGGTCATAACACTTATTATTCCTCTGGATACACATTACCATTCTTCATGACCCAGTAATAGATTCTGAACCCACCAGCACTAAGTTTTTGAGCTCCCCTTTGAACTTTGACTTTTGATTTCGGCTTTGCCCTTTTGTTTTGTTTTGTTTTGTCTTCTCATTTACAACCTCAACCCGTCTTCAACTACAGTTTTGGTTCACATTTTTTATCTCCTGGTCCTTCCTTTTCTCTTGTAAATTTCCTAAAAGAGACTATGTGTTTAGTAACAGAATTTTCTGTTGCTCTGTTGTGTACATACTTTGTATATACTGTACAGTGTATACAGTATATGCAGTATACAACATATCATAACATAAAATTCTTAAACCCACTTAATTCAGTTCAGGGTTGTGGGAGGCTGAAGTCTGTTGCAGCAGCACTGGGAGCAAGACAGGAACATCTGTGGTCAAGATGCCAGTCTATTGTGAGACCCACCTACGCACACACTCACACTTACACTGTGTCAGTTTTTTGATCTGCACGGTTTTTGGGACATGGGAGAAAAATTAAAGAACCTGGAGAATTTAAAGAATTCCAAATAGAACTCCAAAAAACATTTTTGTAGTAATGATTTTGTGATAATTTAAAATAAATTACCTAGAAATCAATAAACACTTCTCTATAACTTAATGTGATTTGCTATGCATTTAGACATTTAGCCTTATTTTATTAATTATTATATTTATTTTATTAATTAGCTGTGTTTTAAACTCTAACTTGATTTGTCCTAACACATTCCAGTTATCCATTACTGAAACTACTAAATCCAATTGTAAGGTAACCTATGATACCAGCATTAGGTTCAAAACTGACACAATCCCAGGGTAGAGTGCCAGTTCATCATTAGGTATTCCATACATAGCCATACTCTCTCATTCAGGACATTTTAGAGTTGCAGATTAACCCAACACACATGCCTTCCATTACTGGAATGAGTATTTGGAGAAAACCCAAAGCAAAAATGAGAAAAACGTACAAACTCTACCTAGACATATGTCAGGAAGTGCTTCAAATGTAGTGCTTTGGAGCTGTGAGACAGCCGAGCCTACCACTGTGCTATTATCAAAGATATACTGTAATACTCAGGCCACTTTATAATCATGTGTGCCATCCAATACCTTAAAAACAATTTACAATGAGATTGTCCATAGCATCAAACCATTTGGATACTCATGCCAACAAAGCAACCAAGTAATTTAATTGCAGAAAGATTATTTCTTATGCAAATAATAGTTTGTACTTTATTGTGCTAATAGTCCCAAGAAAAGATTAATTGAAAGTAATGTCAGAGTTCTAAAACAAATCAAATACATTACTCATAAAGATAATAAAAGGCACTGAAACTAAAGTAATTAAAGACAAAATGACTAAACTAAAAGTGAATTTCATTGCAACTATTCTAGAAGTAATAAAAAATATTGGGATAATTGCCATTGCCATGCAACTATAATAAGGTGGTGTAGCCAGAGCACACTTATTATGGGGCATTTGGCTTAAGCTATGAAGATGGGAGTGTTTTGACACCTTGCACCTTACTATAGCAATCCCTTCATTTCTAAGTGATTATAGAATTTTAGAATTTTTGCTGCCAGTGTAACGGTGTAGCTATCACATGGAGTACAAAATATTGTTCCTGCATACTTACATAGAACTTCATTTCTGCATAATGGTCATTGCCATCAATACTGAAGACTGAATATTTTGACAACACATGCAGCAGCTCCCATTCTCCTTGGTTCATGAAAACACTTTTGTCAAACATCACCTCTTCTGGTGTCCTCATCAAAGAGATATTAATGTCAGAAACTGTAGAATAATACATTTCAGTTAGATAAAATTCTTCTCTGAATTGTTTACATTTCACTTGAACACCTATAACAATTTTTCTCCATCATTTTTTTTGTTCAAACCAAAATCTAATTTGGCTGCTTATGAATCCCATATGAATCCTTACTGCCATTTCTGATGTGTTAGCCTCCACCTTTCACATGAGGTTAGTCCCAAACTACCTCATGCGTCCTTCAACCTTTCTGACTCTCCCTTGGTATTGTATTACCCACTTTCTCCCCATCTAAATTTTGCTTCTCCTGAGAGTAAGTGAACCAACAGTAGTTTGTGATATTTAATCAAAGTGGCAGAGATGGACAATTCTGGCATGAACTAGGAGACCCAAGCACTAAAGAGTTTGAAATCACGTAGTCCCAAAAATGTCCACTAAAGTGGGAAACTGTCAAATCCAGCAAGTAACAAGGGCAAAGAAATGACTGGCTGGAACTGTGGGAGACCCTTCGGTTATCTAGAGGAGAGGGCATTTCCTGGCAGTGATTGGCAGGTGGCTGCGCCTCTTGGGGGACCAACCACAAAACATAAGGAACATAACACAGGCTAATAAAATACAGCAGACGGTTAACAAAAGTAACATTGACATAAATAAATGGCTCAACGATGAACAAAAAGAACACAACACATGGATCTGAACCCCAGCCAGGGGTCGAACCCTGGCCGATATATAACAATTTTTTAAATGCTTTTCTTTAGATGCTCCTTTGATCAAAGAAATGTCCTTCTAAGGATTCCAGTCATAACAGCACTATGTGGTGCTCAGACGTGATGAAGTTTACTTCCATTATCAGCCTGAGCATCATGAAACCTAAAATCCAATGCTAGCAAACTGCTCTGGAATAACACTTACTATCCAAGTTTAAAGTAGCAAACACCTATCAGGGAATAACATAACACTGTAAGATATTTTACCAAACAAAAGCAAGCAATTCAGTCCGTCAAGTTCATTTGGTTTGCTGACGTTTCTACTAAGTAGCTCTGTAATTTGTTTAAGATTGTCACAGCTTTTTGTGTGACAAACTGTATCCACATATATTTCAGTAAGAAAATTATTATTAATGTGTACTAAAAATGAAATTTGTTTAATTTCAATTTCAGTTTAATGTAGTGTAAGGAAAGCGCCTATTTCAAAAGCAACATTTCATTTTGATAAAGTTACAATATTTGATTTTGCTCTGTACTTTCATAGGTTTTATCAAGGGTTTACACTTACCATTTAATAAAGGCCTGTTGACACATTAAGTAAACACGTGTAGGACTTTATGTGATTACTGGGTAGGTAAGTAAGTATGTCTGACACCTCTGTATCAATCAGATACTACATAAGCCAGCTGTGGTCTCTAGAGCCAAACTCAAATATTGCCTATGAGGCAAAAATAAGTAACAAAAAATCTTTTCCTTTACGTCACAGTTTTACTGAGCAGATAAATATGTAATGTAGCTCTGCACCAGTCAGATACTATTAATATTCTATGTGCTAGCCAACTACTGCTTGGCGTGTATTATTCACACTTCATCTTGTATGCATTTATGTACAATGAGCTCTGTACAGGTATATGCATTATACATGTATGTGTATTGAAGTTAACTTCAGTGTGGAAAAATTCATTTGCACGAGCACAGCTCAGAACAGACCATACTAATCACACCATAACAATACATTATGGAAAAAGCAACAGTTACTCCAAAATAGCACCTCCGCTACTTTAGGTCTGTATCCCCTGGCCTGGATAATTCTTTGGAATTAGCTGATGCCTCTGCAATATATGACTATAGAATCTACAAGCTTGAATAATAATCTACAAGGCAATCTAAAATAGTATGAAAAACCAGGATAAGGATACTTACTTGTGTGAAGCCAGCTTGTAAATGTGAGCGTGCAATTCTGAACATCAAATGGGAAATTGTAAATGTCCAAACTGCAGGCTGTCACCACTTGGATCGGTTTGTAGTTTCTAACTAGCCCATCGCTCCTGACATAGACATATGGAATATCTGGGGACTTCCCTACATCAACACTAAAACAAATAATAATAATATATGCAGAGTCAGATCTCCATGTTTATAAGATTATGTAAGTACATTTCTCTTATTAAAAGAATTACAAACAGAGTACAAAAGAGGCTGCAGTGGTAACTCTCACTAGTTTAGCTGTAGCTCTTTTCACAACTTTCTTTTTAACCCTTTAAACTCAGCATCATGTATGTCTGTTTTCTGC
Organism: Erpetoichthys calabaricus; assembly: GCF_900747795.2. Classification (NCBI taxonomy): domain Eukaryota; kingdom Metazoa; phylum Chordata; class Cladistia; order Polypteriformes; family Polypteridae; genus Erpetoichthys; species Erpetoichthys calabaricus. The sequence goes on along the minus strand of NC_041402.2, from coordinate 149,617,550 downwards.
TACTTTGATTTAACTGGCTATAACCTGATCATCCTTCACTCAATAGTCATGTTGTACCCTTCAAAATAAAAGTCAGAATTTCTCTTTCAGAAATTTTCACATCTGAAGAATTAATTAGGTTGTACACATATGTTACAGTAGAATAACAGTAATGTTTTTACCAAAAAAATGCACTGGGAATGTTATTCTTATTTGCATAGGTGTTGCATAAGCTTCCAAGTGAATTTGTGAGGAACACCCAGAAAAAAAAATATTATGAAATATCTAGTTTTACTATTTTAAATCAATACAATAATCAAGGGGCAGCATGGTAGCACAGTGATAGCATTGCTGCCTCGCAGTAAGGAGCCCCAGGTTTGCTTCCCAGGTCCTCCCTGTGTGGAGTTTGCATGTTCGCCCCATGTCTGCGTGGGTTTCCTCCCACAGTCCAAAGACATGCAGGTTAGGTGCACTGGCGACCCTAAATTGTCCCTAGTGTGTGCTTGGTGTGTTTGAGCCCTGCGGTGGGCTGGCGCCCTGCCCGGGGTTTGTCCCTGCCTTGCGCCCTGTGCAGGCTCCAGCAGACCCCCATGACCCTGAGTTAGGATATAGCAGGTTGGAGAATGACTGAAAGACAATAATCAAGATTAGTTCTCTCTGCTTGTACTGTTATAAAATAAGTATCAATGGCATATATATCCATTATTGAAGAGCCCTGAAGTGCAGATTTTACTCTGTCAGAACATATATGCTTAGGAAAGAAATTATACATCGTATCCAAACTACAGCACCAATACTTGCAAAATTCAAAAACATCTTTACTAAAAAAAGAAATAATATTCTGAAATATAAAAAGGAGAAAACATAGAAAGTGGAATGTGGTGTCATTTGAAAGTTAAAACAACCCTCTCATTTAGTAGACAACAGTCTGTCCCTCAAATTGTACACAAGTGAATCAGGATGTTCAATAAGGCCATTTTTGAGGGAAGAAAGAAAAACATTGCAATGTGATATCTGGGTACGCAATACAGCATTTTAATGGCAACACACTGTACTTTATCTATGTTTTTCAAAAAATTTGTATTATTATTTGGTACCACCGGTGGGTCCAAAATAATTTGGGCTGAGATTCAAGGGGTAAAATTAAAAAGGGTTTGTGAATTTCCCCTGGGGATTAATAAAGTATCTATCTATCTATCTATCTATCTATCTATCTATCTATCTATCTATCTATCTATCTATCTATCTATCTATCTATCTATCTATCTATCTATCTATCTATCTATCTATCTATCTATCTATCTATCTAAAAATATAACAAACCTATTTGAAATTAATCACAGAAATTGACCATGTTTTTCATTTAAAATTGGCATGCCATATTCCTTAGCATTTGTATTTGTATGAGCTGCGTGCCGATCCTTATTGTAAGTAACATTCCACTGAAGCAGTTGCTCTTGTGATCAGATAACAGTTTTGTTTGTTAGTCCCCCTACTAAATATTATCAGGAACTTGGGGTAAACTCTCTTGTTTACAGATGCATGCCCTTTCATTAAATGTGCAATGTGTTTGAAAGTGTTTAAAGCGTGATACTGGTTAATGTCACGAGCTACAGTTGCTTACTGAACAGCTTTTGTTTATTATTTTTGCTTATGTTTATTCAAAATGATTTTGTGTTGTTTTATTTGCATGATGTGTTTATTTTTGTGGCTTTCTTCTGAAAGGAAGAAAAGTCAGATTATTATATAAATCAGTTTGAATTAAGGCATATACGAGGGACGTTCAAAAAGTTTCCGCACTTTTCTTAAACTCTATTAAGAATTTCCAAAACAAATGACATCACTTTTCTACATAATCACCTTCATTCACAATGCAATTTTCCCACCGTTGTACCAACTTTTTAAGGCCCAATTACTATTCCTCCCACTTTCATCGTTTCCAACGAAAATATAAAAGTGCGGAAACTTTTTGAACGTTCCTCCTACATATAATTCCTTCCATCCGTTTTTCTAACTTGATAATCTAATTCAGATTTGCTAGGTGTCTTACCTTAACACCATGGGTGCAAGGAATGGCTGTAGGGGGGAATTACTTCACTGCAGGGGTCTGTAAGCTTGAATTGTTAAATGTAAAAAATAGTTTTACTTACAATTCATTGATGAGAATGTCTGGGACCCAAACATTAGTGGTGGGAATGGAGATTTGCTTGAGATTATCAAAGTCTTCTGGGTTCCACACAAGAAATTCATCCTTCCATTGCTAAACACATTGAAATAGAGCTTAGACACCTACGGTATCTTTTTAGAACCACTTGTAACATGAAATTTCTGTCATTGGGCTCTAGTGTATGCTATGTTAAAACATAAAACCAAATAAACACATAAAATGAAATAAAAAACAAAATCTTGTACTTGGCAATTCGTTTTCTTTGTTGCATTTTCTTTGGTATTAATGATGATGAACGCAAAAGGACCTAGATAAATTAATTTTTAACAACTTGCGCACAATTAGTAGTGGTAGTATTGTCAAATCCTTACCAAGTTCAGAGACAATAAAGTACAATTTTTAAATAAATGTCATGGTGTCAAGATGTTAACACAACATCCTCGCTGCTTCCCATAAATCCGATTTATTTAAGAAAAATGAACATTTCCAGTGTTACGTATTTAAATATATGACTACACTGTGTCTGGATAACACTTTACATTATAGAACATAAAGTGCAGTCAAATAGCATTGATACTGCTGATTACTTCCGAGGGCATGAAGAAATAAAAAAGAACAATACTTTTCTTCACACAGCAGGTGTCAATTATAAGTATGATTTGTATTACAAAGAGAACAGTAGGTGATTTACATAGGCATTCACTAAGATTTCTGAAAAAAAAATAATTATGTACTTCATTCTGAAATAGAGGTTGAAATTGAACACAATCAAAAAAGGTTTTTCATTAAAAAAATTACTGCAGATTTCTATATATGATTAATTTTAATAGTGTTCCTCATGTTAGTATATAGCATGAACACTGTATGTCCCAAAGAAAACATGTATGCTCTACAAATGCCTAAAGTTCACTCAGACACAATAATATTTAATATGATTACAGTAACTATAAAAGATAATTACATGAGAACAGAATGTCACAGAACTTCATATGCAGGATTTATCACTCAAATCGAGTGCCCCATCACAGACCAGAATTAAGGAAGTCTGCGCTAAAGTCACCTTAACCTGCGTTACTTACCTGCCGGTACCATATGTAAGTTGTCAAAACTTGATTTTTTTCATCCTAAAGTTTAATATGTAAAAAATAGAGAAAAAAAGATTCAGAATCAATAAACTGATTCAAACGTATTTAGGAATGTGATGTTAATGTTACACCACAGTCACATACTGGTTAAAGTAATGCTGAATAATATGGTATGGTTAGATGAGAGATTCTAATATTGCGGTAATAGAATAAATTTCACAAAAAATCAAGCTAAAGATTTTCTTTTCTGTGAGCATAATTGGATGACCCTAGCATCCCATAGACATTAAAACTTAGTACTGAAACCAGTAAAACTTCTACAGTGAGCAAAGAAAAACGTTTTAAATTGAAACATATTTTTTATTACTTTCCATTTAATTTTAAGATTGTTCAATAACAAACTATTAAATAAAAATGCAAGCTGTTTATGCTAATATGCATTTAGTCATGAAAGCAGATGAAAACGGTTCAGAAATATCACTTATCTAGAGGCATCTTGAGTACAGGTACTTTTAAATCAAGAAAGCAAATTAGAAATGGACAGCTCTAATATCTCCTCTAAATTTATTATAAATATTCCAGTAAAATATCATATGATGTATTCCCTTGTAATTATTTAAAATCCATTGTGACGTTTTAAAATAAAGTGAAAAAAGTTAAAATTACATTGCAGCGTTAATAAATATTTTATCCAAAAAACATTCTTTTTTTGCATTATGTTTTATTGTTTTATACTGTCTACATCTGCAAAACAACTTTTCCATTCTCTTGCTTTTCTCTGACTTGTAAGGTAATCATTTACTTTGTAAACTTACCACACTAAGTATAGCATAAACCATAAAATCAATGGAAACTAGAGTGGAATTTCTCCAGTTTCGAACAGGCCGCACCCCTTTCTTGTAGCCAGTCATCAGGTAGTCGGAAAGACGCACCAAAGTGGAGTTGGCAAATCGGTTTGGATTGTTTCCTAGTCGAAATGCTACATAAGAAAGGACCAAAAGAAATATGTGACATTTGGAAACATAAAACATTAGACATACTATATTAACGACACTCTTCAAAATAAAGGTGCCAAAGTGGTTCTTCAGAGCAATGCCAGAGGGGGGGCATTTTTGGTTCCTAAAAGAACCATCTTCATGAAGGTTCAAGAAAGACTTTATTTAGATGTGTAACAGGCTCTTTAAACAACCATGAAAACAGATTTGTGAATACCAGTGGGTTCACAATTTTAAAAGCCTTGATGCAAGTGATGGGTGTAACAGAACAAGATGCAGAGGCCAGAAACATATGGAAGAAGATGATCCGCTGTGGCAACCCCTAACGGGAGCAGCCGAAAGAGGAAGAAGAAGATAGCTTACTTATACGTATACTATAGGAGGTATATACAGAGTGAGTCAAAATTATGTTAACATTTGAATGGTGGAAATAATTTATTCACAAAACATACTTCATATGTGCAAGATGACTTACAGGAATGTCTCAACTTGTTCGCCATCATGTTCAACACATGTCCCATATGTGGCATATAAATTGTCCACAAAAATTGTATATAAGTACAGACATAGCAGTACCTTTAGTGGTAACATAATTTTGACTCACCCTGTATTAGGAACCTTTTCAAAGCCCAAAAAAATAACTTCGTACAGAATGAAATGTTTCTTTTCTCAACCCAGTAAAGTCCCATTAAAGTGCCATTAAAGAACCGATATTTTAAGAATCAGTATGCATACAAAGATAGAAAAGGAAAAAGTCCAGCAAACATGTCTCTTTTACTTTTTAAACAGAAGTACAGATGCAGTATACTGTATTAAGTAGTATGACTTTTTCTACTTAGTAACTTGCAACCATTTTAAATTGTTATAATTATGGCAGCATTTTAGCCAGCAGTACTTATATTGCCATGACTATAGCAACCCAGTTAAATTCCTGTTGCGTTTTATTTCGCTTTAAAAGGCTCTTTATCTCCACACCCAAAGAGCCATGCTGTAAGATTACTTACAAAATATTGATTTTTTTCCAGTAAATGTGGCCGTCAAAAGGACGGTTCTGCTTGTTGAGTATTCACTGTTTGCATCACCCAATTATATTATATCAGATGTTTTAATGAATACATAGTAATAGGACATGTATCCATTCTAACGTAAATGAAGGTAAATTAACTTTATAGCTACTTAAAAAAATGGTGGTTGGGCATTCTGTCTTTTTGCTTATAAATTATAAAATCACTTTAATTGTGCCTCGATATAATTATAATCAAGTTATATATTGATAATTTAGGTACATTTATTCACTATCTCTCCTTTGGTATAAACATAACAAGGGGGGCGGATTGCTTTCGATCTCCTAAATCACTGACGTTTTTAAGGAGTGGTGCAGTGTCAACCCAGAATATTTTAACAAAAATCAATTAAAAATAAAATATTCAAGTTTTTTTGTCGGGTAACTTTTAAGAAGTGAGGCGGTTCTTATATTGCTATCTGTCCCAACATATTAAGGGATTTTCAATCCAGAAACAAAAAGTGTCTTACCTTCGCTGGATCTTGTCGTGTTGAACAGAAACAGACCGAGAGCTGTCCAGAGTGCTGAAGATCTCATTTTGTGTTTACGGCAAAAAAAAAAAAACTACTGCTGTGAAGTGACCTAAACTGCAGACGCAGGCAGCCGCCTATATCTCTGCTTTGTTGTTTTTAAGAAAACGACCCAAACACCATTACGTACTGTTGACCCTATTGCACTTTCCAAACAATTAATAAATCCTCGATCGGGCGCATGTGCATCAGGTTGCAAGTTCCACATCTGATGTCATGCGCTTGTGTGGTTTGCTTCGACCCCTTCTTCTGGTGCCCCTATCCCGTACTGGTTACAGGATAAATGTTGCCGGTAAGTGAAAGAAGCGGCGAGAAATCAGGTCTACTGGAAGAGTACTGCCCATTGCTTATTATAACGTGATTTACAAATAGGCACCTGCACGCGCGCGCATTAAGGCTTGTTCATGTGCCGGTCAGTAATAACGTGCTCGTTCTTTATAACTGGGAAAACGCAAATAAGTCAATCCAACAAGCACATTGAATATTTGCTTAAATCTCCCCTGGATTGTTCTTTGGATTCCTTTCCATTACTTTGATGTACTTCGATTTTTTTTTCAAAGTTTGTATATTGATATATGATATATTGACTTAAGAGTCTGAAAAGTTGATATTGATGTCATCCCAATAGTAATTCAGATAAGGACATTGCATAGATATTATTTCATCGCTACAATTATTTTTAAAATAAAGAACTCAACGGACAGCCCTTTAGTTTAATTATCACACGCACCTGCTTAAATGTAAAACTTCATTAGTCCGCTTGTCTAATTAAACTTTCGGGAAATGCTAGAGAATTTTGATCATCTCTTTCTTTTTTGATTATCTTGTCATATAATAAATAAAATGGCTGTAAAATCAATGTACCCTGTGCCGAATGAAAGACAAATAATACAATTAAAACGGACAAGCCGTGTTGAATTACGTGGTCTAAATATTTATCAGATTTACGTCTCTTCGCCAGACTAAAGTTTCTCTGCAGAATCAAACCAACAAATGGAGCTGGAAGCAATTAAATAGCCCAGTAATCCGAAGCACGGCGCTTCAGCGAAAGATAATGGCATTATCCTGAAATAAAATCCAGAACGCCCGAGTTGGGATACTAAGGGATTTGTTAGTCTACTGATTGACTCGGCAGATACCTCTGCCATTTGTGACAGGAAAATGCAAGATGCAAGTTATTGCTGAATTTAATTTACAAATTTTATTGCCCGACAGGAAGTCTTTCTGTATGTAATCGAGAAGCACAATTTGTTAATAACTATGAGCTATTGAGTTTAGATAATAAAAGTTAAGGTTGATAACAATAAATTATTTCCAGGTGCCATTCTGACCCTTTAAATCCTTTGACGTCTAGTGCTATTTTGTGAAAAGTAGGTTGCTGACAGCTTTTCTTTGATATGGTTTAATGTATAATGAGCTATTGAAATTGAAGTGTGGTGGGAGTATGGTGACATAGTGGTTAGTGCTGCAGTTTTACTATTCCAAGTATGCAGCTCCAGTTCTCAAAAAGAAAAAATGTCTGTTTAGAGTTTACATATTCACTCCAGTATCTGTCTGATTTTTTGAGAGGTAATTTGGCTTAATCCTACATCCTCAATATGTTAAAGGTTAAATGATGACTCCAAATCAAAGCAGTCTGAAAAAGCATGACAATGGTATGAGTGAGTCCGGCGATGGGTTGGCATCTCATCAGCTATTTGCACCCATTACTGTCTCCCAGTGACCCTGTTTTGGGCTAAGTGGCTGCCATTAAAAGATGAAAATCAATGATGTGGAGTGAGGTCACTAACAGGGTAGGCAGGCAAACTCCATTGCAACTCATTGAGAACTGGCAGCAGAATCCACTCAGCAGCCCAGATGCAGGAGTCTGTTTCATTATCAAGTTACATTCCATCAGTGTAGTGCTTAAAATATGATGAAGTTCAATATACTGCAGAACTCCATTTCTCAAACTACTGCAAGTATCTTAGGTTTGTTTTTATTAACAGACTTGCACAATGCATCTTATATATTCCATTTTGGAGCACTGCCTACAAGACCAAATGCAGGAAATGTAGGTGTAACATTGTCAATCCATATCAATTAAGTTCTTTATCCACTGTAAGGCAGTTATTGAATATAATGTTCCTAAATGTTTTTATTTCTGCTAAATAAATAGATTTAACTGGAGTCATTACTTAAATACCAATTAATTTTATCACTCTGTCTTTGTCTATGGTCAGTCAGTCAGTCATTCTCCATCCCACTATATCCTAACATAGGGTCATGGGGGTCCGCTGGAGCCAATTCCAGCCAACACAGGGCGCAAGGCAGGAACAAATCTCGGGCAGGGTGCCAACCCACTGCAGGACACACACACACCCACACACCAAGCACACACCAGGGACAGTTTAGGATCACCAGTGCACCTAACCTGCATGTCTTCGGACTGTGGGAGGAAACCGGAGCACCCGGAGGAAACCCACGCAGACACGGGGAGAACATGCAAACTCCATGCAGGGAGGACCCAGAAAGAGAACCCAGGTCTCCTTACTGCGAGGCAGCAGTGCTACCACTGCGCCACCATGCTGCCCAGTCTAACTATGGTATCATCCAAAATATTATTATAGATTACAGTGAATTATACAGGGAATAGAAACAATTTTCCACCTTCTCATACCTAAACACAGGGCAAGATTAAGAAGGATGGGAGCCCCTGGGCTAGAAACGCATTTGGGGCCCCACCTACACAAAATACTTGAGTGCTATACACATCAACTTCAAGGTCTCAGTCACACAGAGTAAAGCAAATGACAGCTACAGAGTGTTAGCTTTAAAATGAATGAAGAACGGAAAAAATAAGGGCCTGGAGAAAGATCGTTCATCACTTGCATTTGTGGCAGGCAATGTCAGGCAAAAGCTTGAAAGCAACATCTACATTTGGGAAGATTTCCGGAAAGTTTACTTCTCTAAGAAAACTGTAAAAACTCTGGAGTGGATGAATTCTGCTTATCTCTAACCACTGTGCCCCAAACAACAAAAGATGCAGATGAAATAATAACCACAAGTAAATTATAGAAGTTAAAGTTAGGGTTTAGTGTGGTTATCGTGTACTGTATGGAGTTTGTGGTTAGTGTGCTCTGTACCTCCTTGTAAACCTTCTTCCTGAAACTTCTGATCTTCAGCTGCTGCTTCAGACCTGTGCTTATGTGTGGCTGTGTCTACAATGGCTACGCCAATTTTTATTTAGCCAAATGATTAATTAGCCTGCCATAGGTGACCACCTAGTTCGCCTATATTGTAGAGCTGTGTACTTCGTTGCTAACACCAATCTCCATCCACCTTGTATAGCTCAGTATGTTCTATATCATCTCAATTTAGAATTTTAAAACATGAAAGAATTTGTTAATATCATTTTAGAATAAGCATGCTGAGCCTGTGATTAAAGACTCTCTCTTGCTATTAATACACTGCTCAAAAAAAATAGAGGGAACACTTCAATCACATTTTGGATCTCGAAGAATGAAACATTTAAGTGGAAAATCTTTAATGTGTAATTCTTTGAGAACAAAATGATGTGAAAATGATCAATGGAAACCAAAATCACCAACCCATTGAGGTCTGGATTCAACATCACACTGAAAATCAAAGTCAAAAATTGAAATTAAAGGCTGATCCAACTTGTGTGCATTTCATCACGGCCACTCATAACGTGACCCGACGTACCTGTATGCACTCCTGACAACATCTGGGCATGCTCCTGATGAGGCGGCAGATGGTGTCCTGGAGGATCTCCTCCCAGACCTGGATCAAGGCATCGGTGACTCGTGGACAGTCTGTGGCACTACTTGGCAAAGTCGGACGCACTGATACATAACGTCCCAGAGGTTCTCAATTCTATTCAGGTCTGGGGAATGTGCTGTCCAGTCAATGGCATCAATGCCTTCATCACCCAGGGACTGCCTACACACTCTGGCCGCATGAGTCCAGGAATTGTGAACACAGGGCCAACTTCACCAGTGTAAGGTCTAACAGTGGCTCTTTGGATTTCATCCCAGTACCTAACAGCAGTCAGGGTACCATTGCCTAACAGGTCTGAGAGGTCTGTTTGACCCTCCAAGGTATGCCTCCCCAGACCCTGACCCACTACCAAATCAGTCATGCTGGATGATATTGTAGGCTGCATAATGCACACCACAGCATCTCCAGACTCTTTCACGTCTGTCACATGTGCTCACTGTGAACCTACTCTAATTTGTGAAGAGAACAGGGTGCCAAAGGCAGAGCTGCCAATTGTGTATTCCCTGGTGAATGCCAATCGAGCTGCATGGTGATAGGCTGTGAGCACAGGTGCCACTTGAGGATGCCATGCCACCCTCATGGAGTCTGTTTCTGACAGTTTGGTCAGAAACATGCACACCAGTAGCCAGCTGGAGGTCATTTCATAGGGCTCTGGCAGTGCTCCTCCTGTTCCTCCTTGCACAAAGGAGCTGCTGGATTGATGGATTTCTACAGCCCTTCTCAGCTCTCCTTGTGTAACAGCCCATCTCCTGGTATCTCCTCCATGCTAGTGAGACTGTGCTGGGAGATACCAACCAACCTTCTTGTAACAGCATGTATGGATATGCCATCCTGGAGGAGATGGACTTCTTGTGCAACCTGAATAGGCTGCAGGTACCACCCCATGCTACCAGTAGTGACAAGGACACTAGCAAAATGCCAAATTAGAGAAGAATCAGTCAGGAAGGATAAGGAGAGCGCAATAATCTGTGGCCACCACCGGCAGAATCATTCCCTTTTTGGAGGTTGTCTTGCTGTTGCCTCTCCAGTGCACCTGTTGTTCCTTTCATTTGCACCAAAGTAGGTGAGGTTGACTCACAATCACTTATGCTTAATAACTGGTGTCACACATGTGCGCTTAGGAGGCAGCCAACAAGCCCTGAGGTGAGTGAACGATTATGAGACAAGAGGGTAATATCAGGTATTAATGCCTCTCTCTTTTTTCCACCAGAATTACCAAAGAAAAACAATAAATTAATTCACTCACCAACAGTCATGGATTCCCAAAATGGCTCCTCTTCCGTTACATTACTTCCACCTCCGACTCCTGAAGACAACATCATTGCCGACCCCTACCTGATGATGTCACTACTGCCAACATCTCTTCCGTCGATGTCACTTCCGGCTGCCTTTTGATGACGTCACTTCTGGTTGCACAGTCATTTCCATCATTACTTCCTTCCTGTCGCCATTTTCTATACAGGCTCACTTTCAACCGCTCTGTATTATCAACTGTTATGATTTTGTTCACTTTTTGCAATCCAATTTTCTACAAGATCGCTGACATTATAAGGGGACAATTCCCCAACTCTTTCTTTGTGTCTCTTGTGAGATTAATTTCCTACACTGGACAGACTGATATCCCTGAAGCTTAACTGACTTGGTGTTAGACTGTGATGATTAACACTAGAATTACCAGAGCCTACGAAAAAACTCATATATCCGGCCCACCTTAAATCGCTTCTTAAAACCTTTCTCACCTCTCCGCCAGCGTCTTTTGTCATCTAAATGTACTGATAAAGACAAGCTGCCAGCAGCCGGCTATTCCATCCCCCCAACGACTTAGAACGTAAACAGGCTTTTCCCAGCTCTTGCCTTGATTGATTACCTGGGAGTGAAGTGGAGTTTTAGAGTAGAAATAATAAGATTGTTATTTGAAACACACGCATTTCATATGTGTTGCATTTCTACAGTAATCTGTGTAAACACATTGTTAAAACAGAAACGTTTTATATATTCTAGTAGCAATTGACAAAATGTAGGCATAAACTATATAATGTATGAAGCCTGAAGTCCAAATATCAAAGAAACACTTTCACGAAAGGTACAAAAAAAAGCCACCGCTTGTAAAAACCCGCCTTAGTGTGAGACATTGACACGTATTAACTATCACTGCTTCCGTGGCGCAACAGTATCAGTCACTGACTGGGAAGCAGAAGCTCACGAGTTCGATCCTGCACAACTCCCATTTGAAAAGTGTTCTTATTTTCACTATTTTAGAATAAAAAGATACATTTGATTTCAGTCTGTAACAGCTGATGTAATTTATGATATTTGTAAAGGTTAGCTTTATTTTTTTTAAATTCACTTTTCATTGTCTCAGTCGCGTTCAGGATCCATCCCTACCGCCCCCCACCTGACACTGCGGTTTTTACATAAAGATGCGCTGATTTAGTGTGCGCAAGAACATGCAGGTGGCCAGTTGCTGAGTGCTACAACGCACATTTTAAAAAAAGAAAGAGACAAATATATGTGACGTTTTGAAGAAATCATTTTATGACGCGAATAGTACCAATCAGAAAACATCGTCGAAGTAATGCAATATTATTTGAAAACGAACAGCGTCAGGTTGGGTGTGAAGTTATACTGGCGCTGTTTGAGTCAGATCAGAAGCTGAATAAGCTGAAAAAGCTCCTGTTCTGACTCTAAGTAAAAAACAGATTACTGTAGAAATGCAACACATATGAAATGCGTGTGTTTCAAATAACAATCTTATTATTTCTACTCTAAAACTCCACTTCACTCCCAGATAATCAATCAAGGCAAGAGCTGGGAAAAGCCTATTTACGTTCTAAGTCGTTGGGGGGATGGAATAGCCGGCTGCTGGCAGCTTGTCTTTATCAGTACATTTAGATGACAAAAGACGCTGGCGGAGAGGTGAGAAAGGTTTTAAGAAGCGATTTAAGGTGGGCCGGATATACGAGTTTTTTCGTAGGCTCTGGTAATTCTAGTGTTAAGTGTTTGCTTATTTTTTTTTGAGCAGTGTATTCATAAAGTTAGAATTTTTTTGCTTGTATCTCTCTTCTTCTTCTTCTCTTCCAATTGGGTAGAAACTCATTTTTTTTGCTTTTTCATTTATCTTCTCTGCATTGATTTTGAAGAGAATGTTTGTATCTGTTATGTTTTTTGTATTTGTTTGATTAGGTAGCAAGCCATTGTAATGTTCTCCTTTCAAAAATAAAATAAAATTGTATTTGAAAAAGGAAATAAAAGAACCACTGCTTTCCAAAAGCCTCTGTATCACACATGAAACTACAGAAAGTAAAACTTAAAATGTGTTGTACGATGAACTTCAAAAATTAGGCAATGTACAAATAAATAAATTAAGGTTAATTTTAAAACTTTTGCTTAACTACACAGACTTTAATTTGATACATGATGTGTCTATCCATTCAATAAAAAGAGAACAACAATGATGAAGTTTGCTCAATTATGTTGATTAAAATGTTTTTTTCCAAATACCGGTGGTGTTTGTTTATTTATTTTTTTAATGTCACTTTAATATCAATTCATCACGGTGGCGCAGTGGTAGTGCTGCTGCTTTGCAGTAAGGAGACATAGGCACTTCCCGGGTCCTGCCTGCCTGCGTGGAGTTTGCATATTCTCCTCATGTCTGCGTGGGTTTCCTCCAGGTGCTCCGGTTTCCTCCCACAGTCCAAAGACATGCAGGTTAGGTGCATTGGCGATCGTAAATTGTCCCTTGTGTGTGCTTGGTGTGTGGGTGTGTGTGTGCCCTGCAGTGAATTGGCGCCCTGCCCGAGATTTGTTCCAGCCTTGTGCCCTGTGTTGGCTGAAATTGGCTCCAGTGGACCCCATGACACTGTGTATAGCGGGTTGGACAATGACTGACTGACTGACTGTTTGCAGCCCAGCCATAGTCTTCTAATTTCTTCCCTGCACAGAGACTGACACAATATAGAAACTTCCTCCAATCAGCAGAGTGATGTTAAGCTCATGATCTTCTTCCTTCTGTTAATCTTTTCCCACTTCTATGTGGGGTTAATATGCCTGACCAACCTTTTCTATACAGCTTCATCATGGACTTCTTTCCCAGTCAGACCCTTCTCCTCCTCCTTCTCCTTCGCCGTTTACATTCCCCAACACTTTCTGTTCCATTCCCATCACTCTTTTATCCACATATTCTTTGTCTTTCCTCATTACATGTCTACCACCACTTCAACCTACTTTCCTGTGCTTTCTTAGATAGCCCTCCTCATTTTGTTATACCTCTCCTTGTCTCATGTCTTATTCAATAATGTTTTTGTAGCGCCATACGTCTATGCCAACACTTTCATTTCTGCCACAATCAACTTCAGAGTGGTCTAATTACAAATAAAAAACAAAATAGATGACTGCATAAGTATTCACCTCTTTAATTAGTAGATGCATGTATGATGCATAGAGTCTGTGTGCACAGGTCTGTCTCTATAATCTTAGCTCATCAAACACTAAAATGTTTCTCCACTCTTCTTTGCAAACTGTTGTACCCCTAAAAGACTGCATGGGGATTGTGAATCAAAAGTCTTTCTTTCAAGTCTAGCCACACATTTTCAATTGGACTGAGATCTGGACTCTAAATTGGACACTCCAGATCATTAATATTGTTGTATGTAAGCCATTCCTGTGTAGCTTTGGCTTTATGTTGATGGTTGTTGTCTTCCTGGAAAATAAATCTTGTCTCAAGGCGCAGGTTCTTGCAGACTGTATCAGGTTTTCCTCCAGAATTTCTCTATATTTCACTACATTCATTTTACTGTCTACCTTCACAAGCCTTCCAGGGCCTGCTGCAGAGAAGCACTCCCACAACATGATGCTGCCACCACCATACTTCACAGTGGAGATGGTGTATTTTAAATAATAATCTGTGCTCAAACATGGTGTTTATTTTGATGGCCAAAAACCTAAATTTGGGTCTCAGCTGACTTATTAGTATCCCATGTGCAATCTGGCAAACTCTAGCTGAGCTGTCATGTGCGTTTTTTAATAGTGGCTTGTAACTCAGAGGTCTCTTGGTGGCCTCCCTCACTAATCTTCTTCTTGCACAATCACTCGGTTTTTAAGGATGGTCTGGTCTAGGCAGACATACAGTTGTACCATGTACTCATTCCATTTCTTAATGATTGATTTAACTGGACCCATAGGGATATTCAGTGACGGATATGTTTTGTCTCCATCCCCTGATTTGTAATTTTAAATCTCATTTTCACAGAGTTGCTTTGAGTGTTGTTTGTGTAGGTTAGGCAACAATCTTGACTCTTCACAAGTTGGACCATCCAGATCAGGGACATTTATACTACAACCATTTAAAATTTTTGACAATACAAAAGGTGATCTCCATTTATTAAAATTAACTCCAGTCATGACGTAGGGGTGTCATATGAATACTGGGTGAATACTTTTGCAGTCGATTATTTCGTGGTTCATATTTCTAGTCAATATAAACCATTTTGTAGAGAGCTGTATTCAATTTGATCAGTTGATCAGTGTGAAAAAATCCAAATTAAGTAAATTGTGATTGAATGTTGTATGGCAATAAAACATGAAAAAGTTTTATTGTCATACAACATACAAGTCCAAGTGGGTAAATACTTTTTATAGGATAGATAGATAGATAGATAGATAGATAGATAGATAGATAGATAGATAGATAGATAGATAGATAGATAGATAGATAGATAGATAGAAAGTCACTGTTTAAAACTGTGGAGTAATGTTTTAAATAACCCTGTTGCTACACTTATACAGGGGTCTGCCTTTAATGTCCAATTGCATTAATATCTTTGAGGATATTATTTTAGGTATTGCAAATTTGCTTTATTGATGTCCACATTCTGTATCACTGAGTGTGGGTGGATGTGTGAAATAGTGTTTTCAATGGAAGAGTAGAAGGATTGTTACTAGATTCACTACAAACCAAAAGTGAGAGTCCTACCTGTAACCACACGATCATTCAGGAAGTGGACCCCGGAGGCTGAGAATGCTCTGAGACAATGTTTTGGAACTACAGACTGGGATATCCTGCAGGGATCACATAGTGAGAACATTGAGGAGGTTGTTGACTGCACTACTGACTACATCAACTTCTGTATGGACACTGTAGTTCCAGTAAGAACTGTACGCTGCTATGCTAACAACAAGCCATGGATTACAAGTGACATCAAGGGCCTTTTGAACCAGAAGAAAAGGGCCTTTAAAGACGGTGATCAGCATGAGCTCAAGCGCGTGCAGAAGGAACTCCAAGTCCAGCTCAGGGCGGCGAAGGAGCAGTACAGGAGAAAGCTGGAGCAGAAGTTGCAGAACAACAGCATGAAGGAAGTGTGGGATGGGATGAAGATCATCACTGGCTGCAGCTCGAAGCGGGGTACCACCATCGAGAGAGACGTGAAGAGAGCAAACCAAATGAACATCTTCTTTAACAGGTTTGACCACCCTAACCCACTCTCACCTCGGAGTACTGCACTCTCTACACATCCTTCTGCTGATACCAACATAGGAGAGACATCCCCACCCACAATTACAGCAGCGCAAGTGAGCAGAGAGCTGAGGAAACTTCGTGCCAGCAAAGCAGCAGGTCCAGATGGAGTATCGCCACGACTGCTGAAGGTCTGTGCATCAGAGCTGGGGGGTCCTCTACAGCGCATCTTCAACCTGAGCCTGGAACAGGGGAAAGTCCCGAGGCTTTGGAAAACATCTTGCATCACCCCAGTCCCAAAGGTATCACGTCCTGGTGAGCTGAATGACTTCTGGCCTGTCGCTCTAACATCACACGTGATGAAGACCATGTAGCAGCTGCTGCTTCACCACCTGAGGCCACAGGTCCAACACGCCCTCGACCCTCTGCAGTTCGCATACCAGGAGAAGGTGGGAGCGGAAGATGCCATCATCTATATGCTACATCGATCCCTCTCCCACTTGGACAGAGGCAGTGGCGCTGTAAGAATTATGCTTCTAGACTTCTCTAGCGCCTTCAACACCATCCAACCTCTGCTCCTTAGGGACAAGCTGACAGAGATGGGAGTAGATTCATACCTGGTGGCATGGATCGTGGACTATCTTACAAACAGACCTCAGTATGTGCGTCTCGGGAATTGCAGATCTGACATTGTGGTCAGCAACACAGGAGCGCCGCAGGGGACTGTACTTTCTCCGGTCCTGTTCAGCCTATATACATCGGACTTCCAATATAACTCGGAGTCCTGCCACGTGCAAAAGTTTGCTGACGACACTGCTATCGTGGGCTGCATCAGGAGTGGGCAGGAGGAGGAGTATAGAAACCTCATCAAGGACTTTGTTAAATGGTGCGACTTAAACCACCTACAACTGAACACCAGCAAAACCAAGGAACTGGTGGTGGATTTTAGGAGACCCAGGCCCCTCATGGATCCCGTGATCATCAGAGGTGACTGTGTGCAGAGGGTGCAGACCTATAAATACCTGGGAGTGCAGATGGACGATAAATTGGACTGGACTGCCAATACTGATTCTCTGTGCAAGAAAGGACAGAGCTGCCTGTACTTCCTTAGAAGACTGGCATCCTTCAACATCTGCAGTAAGATGCTGCAGATGTTCTATTAGATGGTTGTGGCGAGTGCCCTCTTCTACGCAGTGGTGTGCTGGGGAGGCAGCATTAAGAAGAAGGACGCCTCACGCCTGGACAAACTGGTGAGGAAGGCAGGCTCTATTGTTGGCATAGAGCTAGACGGTTTGACATACGTAGCAGAGCAACGGGCGCTCAAAAGGCTCCTATCAATTATGGAGAATCCACTACATCCATTAAACAGCGTCATCTCCAGACAGAGGAGCAGTTTCAGCGACAGACTGCTGTCAATGTCCTGCTCCACTGACAGACTGAGAAGATCATTCCTCCCCCAAACTATGCGACTCTTCAATTCCACCAGAGGGGGTAAACGTTGAACATTATTCAAGTTATTGTCTGTTTTTTACCTGCATTTTTTATTACTCTTTAATTTAATATTTTTTGCTGCTGGAGTATGTGAATTTCCCCCTGGGATTAATAATCTATCTATCTATCTATCTATCTATCTATCTATCTATCTATCTATCTATCTATCTATCTATCTATCTATCTATCTATCTATCTATCTATCTATCTATCTATCTATCTATCTATCTATCTATCTATCTATCTATCTAGTTTCCACCAAATCCCACCAGAATAGGCTCAGTTTTTACACAGTCATTCAGCAGAACAAACATATCTGGGAAAGAGATGGTTGTCAACTTTCCATATTCTATCTGTTATAATATTACTGAACTTTATATTGTCATGGTCTTAAATTTCATTTTTTGCCCAGTATGTGTTTACTGTGTATGTTTCCCCAAGTCTATATTTTCTTTACAAACTCCTAGGTTCCTCATGTGTTCTGAAGATGTGAGCGTACAATTTGTCTGGTGACTCCAAACTGGCTTGGACTGACCGTGAGCATAAGTGTATCTTGAGATGGCCTGCTGCCCCTCCTTGGATAGTACCTGCCTCACACCTAAAACTGCCACCATGGGCAGTTAGCCCTGATTAGGGATAAGTGAATCAGACAATAGAGGGTTCTGTGGATGTCAGACTGAAGAATAATGTCACACAACATGGTACATACAAGTCAGGTCAAGTTGGGGAGCATGCACTGGTACAGTGTGTTGCTGCACCCACTACATGACAAAACAACTCAGGATCTAGGTTGGCAACCCCCCAGGCAGACACACGGTCCAGTCCCACCCTCCAGAAATGACCCTCTATCTGCCGCAGCCAGGTGTTACATGGGCGACCCCTTGGCCTGGTCCAGCCACTCAGGTCCCCAACAATAAGGATCTTACGAGCTGGATCACCCTCGGGGAAACGAGCCACATGGCCGTAACTGACTCTCCCTCACAATGCAGGTAATGTGCCTCATTCGGGACTCCATGAGCAACCACTAATTCGACACAAAGTCAAACCAGCAGTACCCAAGGATTCTCCGGAGAGACACATTTGATACATACAACCTGTAGAATTTTATGCTCTTAACATATCAACACATTTTTTGTAAAATACTTGCTAATATATACTACACTGACAGCTCACATAATGAGTGTAAATGTATCTGGAAGTCTGGCTTAGCACCTTATATACCAGGCCAGAATTCCTATTGCCAGCACTAGTTCCTAAAGAGAGTTACCTTAATTTACAGAAAAGATCATAAAAACAAGTTTCCTAAAATTAAGCATTACATGGACAAAATTCTGTATTATAACACATGTGCCCTGAAGAGGCTGATTCACTTAAAAAATAGCTAAGAAAAAGTATAAAAATATTGTACAACAAATAAAAAGTTAGACATCTAGATTGTGTGAAGACAATATTCACATAAAGAAAGCAAAACCTATAATTGTTCAACTGAATTTTGTTAATATGTTGCTCCAACTTACTTCAGAATATCCATCCATCCATCCATTTTCCAATCCGCTGAAGCCGAACACAGGGTCACGGGGGTCTGCTGGAGCCAATCCCAGCCAACACAGGGCACTAGGCAGGAACCAATCCCGGGCAGGGTGCCAACCCACCGCAGGGCACACACACAAACACACTCACACACCAAGCACACACTAGGGCCAATTTAGAATCACCAATCCACGTAACCTGCATGTCTTTGGACTGTGGGAGGAAACCCACACAGACACGGGGAGAACATGCAAACTCCATGCAGGGAGGACCCAGGAAGCGAACCCGGGTCTCCTAACTGCGAGGCAGCAGCGCTACCACTGCGCCCCCGTGCCGCCCTACTTCAGAATATCTCTACTAATATTGTTATCATCAGGCAGAAGCCTTTAAATCCCATGTGTGGTTAATTTCCAGGGACATTGAGCTATAATGCCCGCTGGTGGCTCCTGGAACCATTGCAACCTGCCACATATCATCCCATGAAAATAGCGAAGATTTTGCTCTGGCATGCCTGGCCCAATGTCTCATTTTGGATGCTCCAGGTTTAGTCTTCAATGGCAGCTCCTGTCCACTGACAACTGCATGCATTATGGCTCCTGTTTGCCATTCTGGGTTTTCCTTTTGGTGGTTATGTCACCTGTCTGGTGGTTATTTTGTATTATGTTTGTCCCTGGCAGCCTCTTGCTAATCAGGTGACTTTTCAACACTATAATTTGCTACCTTATATGACATAAATCACTTTTACTTTCCAATGAAAATTTATTTCTATTACATTTTTATTCAAAAAATGTTTTTTCTCTGTGGTGGGTTGGCACCCTGCCCGGGATTGGTTCCTGCCTTGTGCCCTGTGTTGGCTGGCATTGGCTCCAGCAGACCCCCGTGACCCTGTGTTCGGATTCAGCAGGTTAGAAAATGGATGGATGTTTTTCTTTGCAATGAGTAAATATGCACAATTGCAAGTGTTTTTAAATTTGGTTGTTGTTAAAATCAATTTTAGTACTTTGCCTTTCATTAACCTTTATATTTGCATTACAGTATGACTTTTTATCTTTCCATTGATGGATAAAATTAAAGGAGGCAGGCAATTGCTGACATTCCATTAGATTTGTTTGAATTTTTCTTTAATCGTCCAGCCAGAAGAAGATTCAATTATCTAATTCATTTATTTGTTTTAATGACACTTACCAGGTTAAGTCCCAGGGAAAGAGAGATACAAACAGATAAGTAACACATTTACAGATGAAAGCATATTAAATGGAAAGAGACTGTTGGGTTAAGGATTCTTATTATGCATAACAATATAATGTGATGTATTATTAATAGTTACAGTGTGGGATTCAAATATTATGTGAAGATTAAAATGAAAAAGAGAATAAGGCAGAATGCCCATTGTGGATTTCACACTACTTCCAGTTGCTGCTAACTAAAATCTATTCATTCAAATATTGAAATTTATGATTGCAGATTAAAAAATTAATTACTTACTCTAATAGAAAGATAGAAGCAAAACACAAGATTTTTTAATCTTGAAATTGTTACTTTTATGAGAGATAACATGTCTTTGCATGCCTGTAGTCGGTTTGGGGATTTTGAGATCAGGTTTTGATTAGCGTAATGAACCAATGCCTTGAGAAAAAGCAATAAGCCTGATAAAGTCTGAAACAATGTGCCTTCAAAGCACAAGTGTGACCAAGATAAAAAGTAAAAGCGAGAAAGCAGAAGTTAACTAAAAGCCATGAAGCCTATCTGCTTATGATGATTCACAAGAGGTTCCTGATCTGATAGGATGGATACATAGAACTGTTCACAACACTTTATAATACAAATTATAATACTGATAATTGTGTTCAGTTTTTTAAATGTGGTACAATTGTTCATCATTCCTGTTCCAAACCTGTTCATTCCAGTAAAACATTGCAAGGTATGCACAAAGCAGGAACCGATCTTTCCCAGGAGGCTGGTTTATGACAGCAGCCAATCACCTCCATCGGGCCTGTCTGCAGTTGTCGCTGCTACTTAATCTCACCTGCCTGATCTTGAGATGTTGGATGTAGCAAGGCCTTGTGAGACCTCTGCAAGTGGAACTAATCCAGGGTTTCAGCACACACACGTCTAATGGTTGAAGTCATGATCATCTCAATGGACATGACTGACCAGTTGTTTATTGAACAAGGACAAATAATACAGTAAACAACCAATTCCGCCATATGGTAAGGAATAATTAAACAAAACAAACAAAAAAAAATCTCTCAATAAACAGAAGCCCTTGGAACAGCACATCCCCTTCCATAAGATGGCATGACTCAAAAAAGTTTCTGACATCACAGAAAAATGAAGTATTGTGAGAAAACCCACACAAACACAACAAGGAAATAATACGTTCTGACATAGTTGTATGAACATCTGAATCATCCACTTGGCTATTGTGCCTACTGTGAGTATTATTATTATTTTAGCAATGATTTTTAGAGCAATGCTAATTCTTATAAGTATAGTAGGTCACTTCTCAATATCAGTACCAGAGCATTTAATTTACTTTAATGTCCTGTCTCATTGCCAAGCAGAACAGCCACCTCTTTTATAGAAAGCGGTATAGCTCATGAAAACAACATAGTTCATTATGGTAGACAGAGTGCTTTTAACTAAAATATAAGTTTGCCACCTCAATAACATAGGCCTATTCCTGTAAGCTCCCTTTTATCAGTCTCATGAGAAGCCATGATCAGAGTTCAATAAAACAGCCAGAGAGATCAGGAGATCAATACGATGGTTACAGTGCATTGTTCTGTTTTTTCTAATTGTTATGATATCAGTTATCCTCTTCCACGGGTAATGTATAATTCAAGGAAGCAAACAGCATCTAAATAGCCAATTTCTGAAGAGCAAATGAAAAAAAATGAGTGTTTCTGTCTTAGTTAGTCCCTGACTGACTTACTAATGAAACTCAAAATGTTTATATGACTATAACAGGAGCCATCTTAGTATTTACACAATACCATAAACGGCAAACACAAAAGCTATAGGATTATTAATGGTTGTGTCCCCTTAAGGCCACCAGTTCTAACCATTCCCTCGAGAGAAATATATTCTACTAGCAAAATACCCGCGCTTCGCAGCGGAGAAGTAGTGTGTTAAAGAAGTTATGAAAAAGAAAAGGAAACATTTTAAAAATAACGTAACATGATTGTCAATGTAATTGTGTTGTCATTGTTATGAGTGTTGCTGTCATATATATATATATATCTATAGCAAAATACCCGCGCTTCGCAGCGGAGAAGTAGTGTGTTGAAGAGGTTATGTAAACATATATATTGTCACGCTTGGGTTACAAGATTGCACAGAAGACCAGTGGATGTTGAAGAAACTCGAATTTTTATTCAAACACTGCAAACAAACATCTTTTAAAACTGTTTCAAACGTGCTCCTTGAAATAGTTTACACCTCCGCTTGTCATTTAAAAGCAACCAAGGATTTCTTCTTCTTCGGAGGAATACGTGCCAGGAGCACCAGAAGTCTGAGAGAGAGAGAGAAGCAGAAAATCAATCTATAACCACAGAAAGAAGTCGGTACAGGCTTTTTGACAAGGCGGAGTAGCGCGCGGAAGGCAGATTACGCGACAGAGCCGGCCAGAAGGAAGAGGAGAAATGTGAAGGTATTCTGTTTAGGTTTCCTAGGGGTTTCCTAGGGCTTTTTCCAGGGGCGTCTGTATCTTTTTGGGGGTAGGATTAGCTTCGCAGCTCACACCCCCTCCCTCAGCTTTATTCACGTTTCCGTGAATCAAGCGATTCTCCAGACCCGGTTCAAAGAGACGTGACAGAGACCCCACTCCTGGTACCACTTGTCACGCTTGGGTTACAAGATTGCACAGAAGACCAGTGGATGTTGAAGAAACTCGAATTTTACATATATTTACAATATACATATATATATATATACATATCTACATATACACATATCTACATATACATATATATATACATACATATACACATCCACATATACATATATATAAATATACAAATTTACACATCTACATATATATATACATATGTACATATATATACATATAAATATATACATATCTACATATATATACACATATATATATACATATGCACATATATATATATATATAAATATAGACATACATATATACATACATACATACATTCACATATATATATATATATATATATATATATATATATATATATATATATATATATATATATATATATATATATATATATATAAATATATATATCAAAATACCCGCGCTTTGCAGCGGAGAAGTAGTGTGTTAAAGAGGTTATGTAAACATATATATACATATATATATACACATATCAACATATATATACATATATATATACACATATCAACATATATATATACACATACATACACACACACATATACATATATGCATATATACATACATACATAGTGCGTTGTAACATGGGCTGTGATTGTTACATGGGAAGGAGATGACAAATCACAGCTTCCCGCTTTCTAATTGGGCCTGTGATTGGTGCTTTGACTGATGCCCAGATCCCACAGTATGTCCCCTTAGGAGAGGCGTTAGGCAAGTGTAATTGAATAGCGGTCCTGCAAGTTTAGCTTTACACCTGTTGTTAAGGCTTATTGACTGAAAGGGGCTTTCATGAAAAAAATTAGGGCTTTGCTACAGGATACACCCTCCACAAGTTAAGGAAGTAAAAATAAAGGTATATATTTCTGTTTTATTTAAACCTTTTAAGTTTGTATGCGGGCGGCATGGTGGCACAGTGAAAGGTGCCAGTTAGGAGACCCGGGTTCGCTTCCCTGCGTGGAGTTTGAATGTTCTCCCCGTGTCTGTTCCTGGTGTGTGGGTGTGTGTGGGTGTGTGCGCCCTGCGGTGGGCTGGCACCTTGCCCAGGGTTTATTTCCTGCCTTGTGTCCTGTGTTGGCAGGGATTGGCTCCTGTATTTAGGATATAGCGGGTTGGATAATGGATGGATGGACATTTGTATGCATAGCCCCATTTGCCTGTTTTCTTTTTTTTTCTTTCTTCAGTAATATTTCAGCAAACCCGAAGCTTGTCAGTTCAAATCCTGGTACTGACACCACTGTGTGACCCTGAGGAAGTCACTTCACCTGCCTGTGCTGCAAAAAACAAAAGTAATGTAACAAATTGTACCTCAGATGTTGCTGGAATAAAGGCATAAGTCAAATAGATAAATATGTATTATACACATAGGAACTATTCATTTATTTTCAGTTAAGTCATCTGCAGCAAACCTTTATAAATGAGGGTTTCTCCTTTTTAGATAGTGCAAACTGTTTCTTCTTCATTGAGGTTTTCTCTTGGAGTGCTTTTTTCATTTCATTGAAAATTAAAGTAGCAGCTGCCAAAATATGTAGCTTTCTTATTAATTTTTCAACATTGTGTAAAATAACTTTATAAAGTAACATAAAAGATTTAAATACTGGTTATCCTTTTACACTAAAATATTACTAAAGAGATACAAAAAAGTAAAATGCATATGTTGTTTTTCTTTAAGGAGATTAAATATTACTGAAGAAAGAAAAAAAAAAACTAAAACAGCCAAATGGGGCTATGCATACAAACTTAAAAGGTTTAAATAAAACAGAAATATATACCTTTATTTTTACTTCCTTAACTTGTGGAGGGTGTATCCTATAGCAAAGCCCTAACTTTTTTCGTGAAAGCCCGTTTCAGTCAATAAGTCTTAAAAACAGGTGTAAAGATATTAACAATAAGCTACGCAAACCCACCAAGACATGGAATCGTTTAAATCAAGGCGCGAGTCGAAAAACACCATCCCATACTATTAGTTAACGATTAACACATTTCTATATGTATTGTAAGCATACAATACAACTGATAATATGTTGTGCTTATTTATCTGGTGTACCAACATTTTTGCGCGTTTAACGGCTGAAATCTAATGTGGTTTGTGCCCTTAAGAATGAAAACAGTTTGCATTTACCTTTTTAATAAAAGGCGAGCTTTTAAGCCTGAGAAATCACCCCGTAAATGCACACGTTTAATTGCACATGTGTTAACATGTATGCTTACACAGTATTAAAAGACACTCAACAATTAACGTCATTTACCTTCGTTCCCACGTTTGAGTCGTGCTGTAAATCTCTTCCTTGTTTTCAGTTCACGTGATTACGTAGGAGGCGTGATGACGCGATACGTGACTCCCCCTCCTCCATTACAGTACATGGACAAAAAAGAGTTTCCAGTTATGACCATTACGCGTAGAATTTCGAAATGAAACCTGCCTAACTTTTGTAAGTAAGCTGTAAGGAATGAGCCTGCCAAATTTCAGCCTTCCACCTACACGGGAAGTTGGACAATTAGTGATGAGTGAGTCAGTCAGTCAGTCAGTCAGTCAGTCAGTCAGTGAGTCAGTGAGGGCTTTGCCTTTTATTAGTATAGATATACATATTACGATTGTTATAGTTCTCTTTGTATACCACGTTGTCAGTTCAGCACTCCGGTTGTAATATGACCAAGCCGTGCAAGCACACTCTTGAGAATACAACGTATAGTTGTACAGGAGAAAAGCAATCTTGCCTCAAATCAATGGCAACCTTTTGTAGGTCTATGAACTTAATTTAAACTTTAGGTTTACGCGGTGCTTTGTTTCCGACGTGCTGCGTTCAGTCAGTTCACGTGAGCCGCTCTCTTGTATGATGTTGCGATGTCCACGGCTTTATTTAATGTTAGCTAAGACCTTAGCACTTAAAAGTTTCTCGCTACAGCAATTTTAACTCCGTTACAAAGTCATCCAAAGTCTCGTTTATACGTCGTGTCTTCTCATTAAACTTGTATCTCGCGAATATGGTATTGCAAATGGCAGCGGGAGCGTTTCTATAAACTTAATTTAAACTTTCAGTTTACACCGTGCTTTGTTTCCGCAGTAGCGAAGTGATCACTCCTGCTGCGTTCAGTCAGTTCACGTGAGCTGCTCTCTTGTGTGATTTTGCGATGTCCACGGCTTTATTTAATGTTAGCTAAGACCCGGCACTTCAAAGTTTCTCGCTACAGCAATTTTAACTCCGTTACAAAGTGGTCCAAATCTCGTTTATACCTCGTGTCTTCTCATTAAACTTGTATCTCGCGAATATGGTATTGCAAACGGCAGTGGGAGCGTTTCTATAAACTTAATTTAAACTTACGGTTTACACCGTGTTTCGCTTCTTATTGTTTCGCTGCCTTCTCAATTGTGTAATGAATGTTTTCATTAGGGCTCTTTGGGTACGTACTGCATTCACAGTCAGTTCACGTGATTACGTGGGAGGCGTGATGACGCGATACGCAACTCCGCTTCCCACGGCCAACGAGCTGCAGTCCATTACAGTATATGGACAAAAAAGAGGTTCCAGTTATGACCATTACGCTTTGAATTTCGAAATGAAACCTGCCTAACTTTTGTAAGTAAGCTGTAAGGAATGAGCCTGCCAAATTTCAGCCTTCCACCTACACGGGAAGTTGGAGAATTAGTGATGAGTCAGTCAGTCAGTCAGTCAGTCAGTCAGTCAGTCAGTGAGTCAGTGAGGGCTTTGCCTTTTATTGGTATAGATATTAATGGCACATTGGGAAAATATCTAGCTAAAAAGACCATTCAAACTGGATTATAAATCCCATGTGATTATTTGAGGAACCCTGTAGTGAACTGTTGAATATGAATATGAAGTGAACTGAAATTCCTTCATTCTTCCATCAGTCCATCCTTCCATCCAGTCCAAATCAGCATCATAGCCTGCAGAGAAAGACTAACACGGCAGCTCTGTCAGACAGACAGTGTACACAAACATAGCCAATCTTCAAAATGGAGTAGAACACCTAATTATAAGGTAAAAAGAACACATGAGAACATGAAAACTACACATAGGATGTACTTCTAAATCTAATCTTAATATTAAAATTAGCAGCAAACATTGGTGACTGTTACCTTGTCAGTCATACAATGAATAGTTCTTAGTTTATTTCACTGTAATGGATATTTCACAATAATGCTCTAGTGGCGATATTTGTTGCATTGAAACTTAGATTGAGAATTTCATCTGGTATAGTGGTTGACGTGGCTACTACCAGAGTCAGCATTATATATACGATGCTGTCACATGCATGACTGACTGTTACAGTTCTGTGATGTCACACCAGCCTCGCAAAGCATCATGGGGTGCTGGGAAAAAAAGTTTGTCTAACCCATCAGAAAAGTATTTAGTGAGGAAGGCCACTGGCAAACTCAGGATATTGGCTGTGAAAGGCAATTTGGCAAAAGTCGCCAATCAAGACTACTGACTGCATACAATTATTTGCTTCAATTTCATTTAGACAGTGAAAACATGAAGTAAGTTTAATTGATCTGCATGAATTAGGCTTGCATGAAGGTGTTTATATGTATGTGTGGTGTCGTGAATTAAGAGACTTTCCACCACAAAAGAGTTAGGGAATGACCTCGTAAATATTGTCCAGCGGACAAAGCAAAGGAAATAGATGAAAAACAATCAAAATACTTCAAAAAAACAATTGAGAAATGGCAACAGAAAAATGGTGAATTTATACAGAAAAAAGATGGCTGGAGGAAATGATGTGACAGGAGATGACGTTGTAACGGGATGACGGAAGTGATGTTTGTTATTGGTATGATGGAAATAATGTCATCAATGGGCGACCGGAAGTGACATCATCCTCGGGAGTCGGAAGTGACGTCATCAGCGGGAGACCGGAAGTGATGTTTTCATCCACAAGTGAGTGTGGAAGTGATGTTGAGTGGCCATCTTGGGAATACGGACATTGGTGTGGTGAGTATATTGGATTATTTGTCTTCTTTTGGTCTGATGAAAAAGAGAGAGAGGCATTAGTAGAATAAATCGACTAGAAGTGATGTCATCAAAGGGCGACCGTAAGTAATATCAATGGAAATGATGTTGGCAGAAGTAACGTCATCAGGTAGGAGGTGGAAGTGATGTCATCAGGGAGCGTCCGGAAATGACATTGTCTTCAGGAGTCAGAAGTGGAAGTGATATACAGTGATCCCTCGCTATATTGCGCTTCGCCTTTCGCAGCTTCACTCTATCGCGGATTTTATATGTAAGCATATTTAAATATATATCGCGGATTTTTTGCTGGTCCGCAGATTTCTGAGGACAATGGGTCTTTTAATTTCTGGTACATGCTTCCTCAGTTATGTTTGCCCAGTTGATTTCATACAGGGACGCTATTGGCAGATGGCTGAGAAGCTACCCAACTTACTTTCTCTCTCTCTCTCTTGCGCTGACGTAGGGGGGTGTGAGCAGGGGGGCTGTTCGCACACCTAGACGATAGGGACGCTCGTCTAAAAATGCTGAAAGATTATGTTCACGTTGCTACTTTCTGTGTGCAGCTGCTTCCTGAAGCGACATGCTGCACTGTGCTTCGCATACTTAAAAGCTCAAAGGGCACATATTGATTTTTGACTTTGTTTTTCTCTGGCTCTCTCTCTCTCTTTGTCTGCTCCTGACGGAGGGGGTGTGAGCTGCCGCCTTCAACAGCTTTGTACCGGCGGTGCTTCGCATACTTAAAACAGCCCTATTGATTTGTTTGCTTTTCTCTCTCTGACGCGCACTCCGTTGAAGAGGAAGATATGTTTGCATTCTTTTAATTGTGAGACAGAACTGTCATCTCTGTCTTGTCATGGAGCACAGTTTAAACTTTTGAAAAAGAGACAAATGTTTGTTTGGAGTGTTTGAATAACGTTCCTGTCTCTCTACAACCTCCTGTGTTTCTGCGCAAATCTGTGACCCAAGCATGACAATATAAAAATAACCATATAAACATATGGTTTCCACTTTGAGGATTTTCTTATTTCGCGGGTGGCTCTGGAACGCAACCCCCGCGATGGAGGAGGGATTACTGTAATGGAAGAGGAGCCATTTTGGGAATTCAGGACTATCAGTGAGTGAATTCATTTATTATTTTTCTTCAGAAATTCTGGTGGAAAAAGGAGAGAGGCGTTAATACCCAATATTACCCCCTTCATCTCGCAATGTTTCACTCATCTCAGGGCTTGTTGACTGCCTCCTAAGCTCACGTGTGTGACAGTGGATTTGTTTTAATGTTGAGATTACCTTCCAGCAGATATAGCGCAAAATGGCTATTATCCACAGCTTACGCAATTGTTCACTATAATGTGCAGTATTTTCTGTAGTTAGATCTGTTGGATTATATTCATACCTCAAGCGAACTGCTCCAGGGTTGTTTAGGACCATGCTTTTCAAAGGGTCTTGGTTTGGTTATTTTGTTTTGCACTAGAGTGCAATCGGTGTATTCACATTTACCTAAATAAACTGGACAAATGGGAAAATCACTCCAGAGCTCTGAAATACTGCTCCAAGCAAACTGGGTTTGAAAATGCCTTTAGAGTACAACTACTAGAGTCCATCCATTCATTCATTTTCTGTCACACTTAATTTAGTCTACTCCAACAGAAATTAGTTAAAGCCAGTAAACCAACGCTGATTAGGGTGGCAGCACACAAATTACTGGCCAAAACCAGACTTATATTCTGCACTGCTATGGTAACTTTCGAATTTCTTACATTTACTCTATGGCCAACTAGGAGGAAATCAGTCAAAATCTGACAAATGCATTAAGAAACTCAGCAGACCCCTGTGACCCTGTAGTTAGGATATAGCAGGTTGGATAATGGATGGATGGAATGTTCAAATCATTTTCCAAATGCCAATATTTAAATATGCCCATAAGCCAGTTCTTCTAGTGCTTTACCCAATCTTACAATGCCAGCTGTCTTGTAACAACAGTAGTGAAGCACTGCTTTATTGAGACATTACAATATTTACACAGTAGTAAAAATGTACAGCTTTTCTTATTGTAATTTCAGGCAATGGTTGGAATCTCCAAAAATATTCTTGGCTATAGACATAGCTATATTTTTATAATTACTTTTAAATTTCTGCGGTGGGTTGGCACCCTGCCCAGGGTTTGTTTCCTGCCTTGTGCCCTGTGTTGGTTGGGATTGGCTCCAGCAGACCCCCGTGACCCTGTAGTTAGGATATACAGTAATCCCTCGCTATATCGCGCTTCGACTTTCGCGGCTTCACTCTATCACAGATTTTATATGTAAGCATGTTTAAATATATATCACGGATTTTTCGCTGGTTCTTGGGTTTCAGTGGACAATGGGTCTTTTCATTTCTGGTACATGTTTCCTCAGTTGGTTTGCCCAGTTGATTTAATACAAGGGACGCTATTGGCAGATGGCTGAGAAGCTATCCAATCAGAGCACATATTATGTATTAAGTAAAACTCCTCAAATATATTGTGAGCACGGGAGCTGTTCGTACCCCTAGAGGATACGGCCGCTCCTCAAAAAACACTGAAAGACTACCTTCACATTGCTCCCTTCCTTGCTGGGCTTACTTGTGGCTGCTTTTTTGCGCGATATGCTTCCTGCACGGTGCTTCACATACTTAAAAGCCTAAACAGCACCTATTGATTTTTGATTGTTTGCTTTTCTCTCTCTCTCTCTCTCTCTCTTGCTCTGACATTCTCTGCTCCTGATGGAGGGGGTGTAAGCACGGGGGCTGTTTGCACCCCTAGAGGATACGGACGCTCTTCTAAAAAATGCATGAAAGACTAACTTCATATTGCTCCCTTGCTTGCTGGGCTTCCTTGCAGCTGCTTTGTCAAGCGACATGCTTCCCGCACGGTGCTTCGCATACTTAAAAGCTCGAACAGCACCTATTGATTTTTGATTGTTTGCTTTTCTCTCTATCTCTTTGACATTATCTGCTCCTGACGCGCACTCCTTTGAAGAGGAAGATATGTTTGCATTCTTTTAATTGTGAGACGGAACTGTCATCTCTGTCTTGTCGTGGAGCACAGTTTAAACTTTTGAAAAAGAGACAAATCTTTGTTTGCAGTGTTTGAATAACGTTCCTGTCTCTCTACAACCTCCTGTGTTTCTGTGCAAATCTGTGACTCAAGCATGACAACATAAAAATAACCATATAAACATATGGTTTCTACTTTGCGGATTTTCACCTTTCGTGGGGGGTTCTGGAATGCAACCCCTGCGATCGAGGAGGGATCACAGTAGCAGGTTGGATAATGGATGGATGGATGGACTTTTAAACTGCTTACCATTAGCTCTAATTTTGACCACAAAGGTTTGTATTCACACGATTTAGCCCTTACAGAATGTACTCAAAGTTTCTTTAATTAGTAATTCTCTGAAACTAACTCTCTGTGTTTTAGTATGTTTTCATTGATTTACTGCAATATTTTAACTCTTGTTTTGAGTAATTTTTTCTGTATACATACTATGCTGTGCTTCTGCTCTTGTTGTCGGGCCTTTCCTATACTCTTTTTAGTACAAGATGGACAAAATGCTGACCTGCAGGGAGAGTAAACTGTTACTAACTGTGTTATAAACTGTTACTAACCCTTCTCTATTCTGTTTCTCTTCTTGGTATCTTCACACTTAGTGCCACCTTTGTACTGCCAAGTTGCTTGCCTGCCATGGCAAAGTCATCTCAGATTAAGAAGCACTGGAATTTTCAGGCAGAAGGGTCCTTTCATCAGATTGGCCAGCCCAGCACTGACTCAGCTGTAGAATGGCCAGTAAGGGGGTGGCAGCTAGTTGGCCGAGGTCTCCTGGACTCTGACTGTGTCTGGCTTGTCTGACTCTTTTTCTACAATCTAGCTGTGGTTCTACAATTAATTTCTTAGTTTCTGCTTTGTTTTTGATATATTTGAACAACTCTGTATCCTGACATGTGATAGTTCTGTATTTAGTGATTGGTATAATCTATTCTTGGATTTTGCCTTGAGAGTTGTCGTAGCACTCTGAGACTCCACTTGATGAGGAGCGCTGTGCAAGAACAAAGTACTTTCTACTATTGTGTTGTGTTTGGCCATCCAGCTAAGTGAAGAGGGTTACTTGTGTTATATTTTATGTCTTGTAATTACCCAATTTTTTCAGACCCATTACACACCCAAAAAACCTGGAAAGGGGTCTCTGTCTGAATTGCTGTTCCCAAGATTTCTTCCAGTTTTTCCCTACAAGGTTTTTTTTTTTTTTTTTACTTTAAACAAGTTTTTCTTTGTAACTTAGGGAGTCAAGGCTGAGGGGCTGTCAAAAAAACAGGGCCTGTTAAAGTCTATTGAGGCATTCCTTGTGTGATTCTGGCCTATATTGTACTTTGGCACATAACCTTTGTCATTGAAGCAATTAAAAAAGCCAAGTATGTGATAGTGAGACCACATCTGGTGTACTGTGCATAGTTTGGGTCACCACACTACCAAAAAAATGAAGCAACACTAGAAACTGTGCATATGGATGCAACCAAGATGATCCCAGGACTAAAGGCCATGTTCTCCTCTGACAGGCTCAGGGAATTGAAACTCTTTAACAGCGGCAGCCTTAGGGCCTGTTAAAGTCCATTGAGGCATTCCTTGTGTGATTCTGGCCTATATTGTACATTGCCACATAACTTTTTTAGGGGTGTGCGGGGCCAAGGGCTGACCAACCCCACATGGGGCCAGTTACGTCAAACGCTGTTACCAGTATGTGTGGACTGTATAAACTTGCGCACAAATTTAATAAAAATAATGTTAACATACACCGGATTTTCTCATTACAGTATTCAGCTAAATTTTTGCAAGATAACACAGACTTTATGATAATATACCAATATAATCTATTTAAAAAGTGCACCACAACCTCTTCTACTTATGGCGTCAATAGTGATACGGCTAAACCAGTAATAAAAGGTTACTGCGCGTTCCACTACCAGACACTTCCCGCACTGTTTCAACTAGGCCTACTGTAGCAAAGTGAACCAAAGACTCAACTAAAAAATGACGGTAGGCTCTCCTGACACGAAACACAAGCCAACCCAGCGACTAATAGGCTATACCTATTTTAGGAAGGGATTATACTGGTCACCCTATTAGGGTGATGAAGGCGGACTATGGAATGTTTTCAGAGATGTACATGTACGGAATTTGACCTTGAAGAGGGATTTTAAAAGGGTTCCTCTTAGAAGCATCTCAAATATATATATACTGGAGAATATAACTTGAAAAAATCTGCTCAAACAGGTCATGTGGACGCCACCCTTAGGCGCACGTCCTGGGGTGGTCGACCCACTTGCCACCCCCCAAACGCCACTCTTGCTCTTTAATCATAAGTAGAAAAGGCTGCGTGAGGATCAAATTTAGGTCTTAAAAATTGTCAAAGGCACCAATAAAGCTCTCAGCTTATAATTCTTTAAACAAAACCGTGAATAGCTTCCCTTGACTACACTGGTAGGAATTGTTTGTAAGCACTTTTTAAATGGAAAATAAAGAAGCACTTCATCATATAAAAGGTTATGAGAATTTGGAACAAATGAGAGAATCACATAGAACAAAAGAACATTCTGACTTTTTTAAGTACAGGATCTGATCAGATATCGGCAGAACTCTGCTATTGTCTAATCAATCAAGCCTGTAGGACTGAATGGTCTCTCCTGATTTTTAAATTCAATGTCCTTTTTGTGATAGCAGGCAGACTGGCTTATTGGTCACTGCTGCTGACTTACAGCTTCAAAGTACTAAGGAGGAATTCCAGTCTTGGTAGTGTCTGCATGGATGCTGTATGTTCCTATTTTGTGTCCTACAATGGACTCGCATCACACTCACAGTTAGTTTCTGCCTTGCAGTTAATGGATTGTTTGGCCCACACTGCTCTAAATTGGATTGAGCAGACTCAAAAATGAATAGGAGTAAGGAGACCACTTTTAAGCCAGGCATTGCAGGTTTGTAACTAACAACCAGGCAGTTTGCTAAAGTGCAAATCTTCAAATTTTAATGTCTTGTGGGGTGAATCCACATCAATTTAGAATCTACTACAGAATAATATTAAAAAAAAACTTTCTAATTTTTTTAAGGACATAAAAAGATTATAAGAAGGCAATATGAAATACAGCAATATAACTGTTTTCCTCATACGTAGCCTCTACAACACATATCACCCATGTGCGTCACAGGAACACCTTCCAGGCTCAACTGAGGTTTGTGGTACCCCACCAGGACGAGAGGGCTGTTGTCGCTAATGGTCTTGTTTCCTTTTTTTTTACCTCACAGTGCCACGAAGACGACCAATGAGGGCAATTGAGACAGCGAATCCCTGCTCCTTTCGATCCAGACAGTCCCCAAAAGATGGCATTGTTTTTTGGACAAGAGCAACAACCAGTGTGGAGCTCCCCAAAGGCTGACCAAACCTTTAGAGAGCCATTTCTAATCTGATCTTCAAGGAAATTGCCTTTATTTCAGTTGCTGCACCCTCGACGCCTACTTCTTTTTGTTCTCAAAACTTTTTGTTTTGTTTTGTGCATTAAATGGGGTGACCTGGTTGGCACCCCAACTTTTCATCGGGACTTTGTCAAGTATGTCTCATAGACCACACACAGTTAAAGTAAGTAATGAAGAAAATGTCTTTTATTCCTGTTGCACTGCTGCACAAAATCTTTGCCTCTATTCTGTCTTCAAAAGAGAAATATGGGTCTCTTCAACAGAGGTTACTTAATGCACTTACAACAGAATATAAGCTTCAGAAGGGGGGCATTATCCTTGTGAATTTACAAACTTCAAGTCAAGTCCAGCTGTTAGAAGTTTCTCAGTTACCTGAATCAGCAAGTGTTTACATAACATTTAAGTTTTCCTATTTAACCACTAACCACTAAATTTGTGAATTGAATTGGTTCTTATATTGAGTTTTTGCTAGTGAAGCAAGGTTACATGTTCTTTTGGGAGTCTTTGAAAAGTGGGAAGAAAATATGACTCCCTGAAGAAAATCCATGCAGACGCCTGGAGATGTAAGGGAGAAGTGCCTATCCACATACCATCTCGATTCATTTAGCAGAACTACAAGTGTGGAGAAAGAGCTACTAGTGGAATTTTGAAATTCCCGTAAATGAATGCCTTATTTTGTAACTTATCAGAAGCTGATCACACCCATGTTTATATTTTTATCCAAAACCAATAAGAGGACAATCAAGTTTTACTACAAGACCTGTTGGATGCAAGCAACTTTTGACCTGTATGCAGTATGTGTGTTCAACTGCAATACAGTGATCCCTTGCTATATCGCGCTTCGCCTTTCGCGGCTTCACTCTATCGCGGATTTTATATGTAAGCATATTTAAATATATATCGCGGATTTTTTGCTGGTTCGCGGATTTCTGAGGACAATGGGTCTTTTAATTTCTGGTACATGCTTCCTCAGTTGGTTTGCCCAGTTGATTTCATACAAGGGACGCTATTGGCAGATGGCTGAGAAGCTACCCAACTTACTTTCTCTCTCTCTCTCTTGCGCTGACTTTCTCTGATCCTGACGTAGGGGGTGTGAGCAGGGGGGCTGTTCGCACACCTAGACGATACGGACGCTCGTCTAAAAATGCTGAAAGATTATCTTCACGTTGCTACCTTCTGTGTGCAGCTGCTTCGTGAAGTGACATGCTGCACGGTGCTTCGCATACTTAAAAGCTCAAAGGGCACGTATTGATTTTTGACTGAAAAACAAACTCTCTCTCTCTATCTCTCTCTCTCCCTGCTCCTGACGGAGGGGGTGTGAGCTGACGCCTTCAACAGCTTTGTGCCGCGGTGCTTCGCATACTTAAAAGCCAAACAGCCCTATTGATTTGTTTGCTTTCCTCTCTGTTTCCTTTGAAGAGGAAGATATGTTTGCATTCTTTTAATTGTGAGACAGAACTGTCATCTCTGTCTTGTCATGGAGCACAGTTTAAACTTTTGAAAAAGAGACAAATGTTTGTTTGCAGTGTTTGAATAACGTTCCTGTCTCTCTACAACCTCCTGTGTTTCTGCGCAAATCTGTGACCCAAGCATGACAATATAAAAATAACCATATAAACATATGGTTTCTACTTTGCGGATTTTCTTATTTCGCGGGTGGCTCTGGAACGCAACCCCCCCAATGGAGGAGGGATTACTGTATAGTAAGTTTCATGTCATCCTGTAACCATAAATTAGAATAAGAGAGTTTGAAGTTATTTCATGCTATGTTAAGTTTCATGAATGTTTGTCTTGGTAGAGTAATATATTACTCTACTTTTCCTTTTGTATTATTAATGTGTGGCCTTTATCAGACTTACCACTGTTTATAAGGTATTGTACCATATAACTTCTCCCCACCTTCCTTTCTACATTTATAACCTTAGGAAATTAGGTGTAGTAAAAGACAAGCAGAAGTTAAGTTACACTTTAAATAATGTATTATTGATAATATTCATAAACAATAACAATAAGCAAAGTACAAGTGAATATTGGCAACCATACAACCTGATAAATGCTGATGTGTAGTTTCAGACAGCACACAGTAGTTATCTTTAAATGTCTCTAGTTAAGGCATCATTTTTGGTCAGCTTTCTTCAGAACAGGCCACATGCCTGTCTCAATATGACTGCAGAGTTGTGCTCCTCATGGCAATGGTGTGACAGAGTGATGGGTGCTTCTTCATGGTGATGTTTGTAAGAGAAAGGGAAGGGTAAAGCAAGTCAATTTATAGATTCTCTGTCCAAATTCTACAGCCAATAGGGCGTCATGGTACTTAATGGCTTCAGGCAACTTTAGACCAATAGAATTCTGGTGCAACACAATCGTTTCACACCTGCCCCCAAAACCATTTGTTAAGGTGAAGCTTGCCAGGTCGGTAGATTGGCTTTCCTGTGGAGGTTGATTAAGAGAGTCCTGCAGAGATTCACTTGCCGAAACTGTTTTTTGGCACTTCCTCCAATCCTGTTGTAAAATTACAAAATTTACAGTTATAAAAACCAGGCGGTGGGTTGGGGGGGTTCTTAAGCATCAATCCAATGCTATTCTTATCAACGTTGTAACACTAATGGTTACGTTACAAATAAAGACATACAAAATATTTATCAGTTTATATACAAAATTTCACACCACAACAATGAATTTGTGAGTGTCTCGATATGTGGGTACTGTACTATATTTCGGAAACTATAAATTGGTGGATGTAGTAAAAAATATTACAAATCAAGCTACAATTTCATTGAACCTAATAATAATAGTCATCATCATGTATACAAATCTGCTGCTTTGGCTATTGACACAAAAGAGTTAAGCAGAAGAGGACAAGTGTGGTCTTAGACTATTACTT
Source organism: Erpetoichthys calabaricus (assembly GCF_900747795.2). Lineage (NCBI taxonomy): Eukaryota > Metazoa > Chordata > Cladistia > Polypteriformes > Polypteridae > Erpetoichthys > Erpetoichthys calabaricus. Next base: position 149,580,273 of record NC_041402.2, on the reverse strand, counting down.
AAGTACAAATGACCACTTGATTTTTTTTTTATTAAAAGGTCAAAGCTTTAGTATATTAACAGCAATATGATGCCTGGTTACCAGACTGAAGAACCATGTGAAATATAAATTGACATCTTACACTCAGTCCTATTAACTAGCTCTCATTTTCAGGCTTTAAAAATCAAAACCATTTTAACTGAAAGTGGCTGATAATGTGGCATTGTGCCAGCCCTGCAATGCTGTACTAATGTGCCTCCAGCTTGAAGGCAGTGTGCTCTGTGCGCCATATTTATCTCGATCACTAAATCTGTTTCTTTGTTTGGCTGCTGCACTCCATTAATTTTTGTTTACCTCATTTCACATTTTTCTTCAATGTTTCTGTGTATTAAATTTGACTCGATGAGCCTGTTGCCCTGACAACAAGTCGCCCCTATGGGTCACATGTGATGCATGGAAATTGGCAATTGCTATGAATATGTGCACTGTGTCAGGGCCACTAGTCAGAGCTGAGCAAAACCAGTTTATTTTGCATTTTCTTTTGGAGCTGTTGGAATAATATGTCAACTAGCACAGCTCTTCCACAGTAATTACTACAACCTACTAGTTTCAGGAGGACTTATTTGTGGACAGAAAATAAAAAAAAAAACTTTTAATCCTTATATTAGGTATATTTCATTGTTTGACATGAAAGTCAATCGGCAATATAAGGTATTAAAATTACTTACTGTACTGTAAAAGTTTAATCACAAAAGTCTTCATTATATACAGTATTTATTTGAGATAGATAGATAGATAGATAGATAGATAGATAGATAGATAGATAGATAGATAGATAGATAGATAGATAGATAGATAGATAGATAGATAGATAGATAGATAGATAGATACTTGCACTCTAGATATACATTGTCTCTCACGGTCAGTAAATGTTGTCACACCATGAAAAATGAAAACGTAGCAGTAATTAGAGGCAGCTCTGTGAAAATGCCCAAAGCAGTAGATGTGAAAAGGTCACAGTGATTGAAAAATAAAGAAGAATCAAAAGGTTTGCTTAAATAAATAATGATACCATAGCACATTTCAAAATGTCAGTTTTTTGTAATGTAAGATTCAAGAGGCATTAACAGAGCAATAAGCGTTAATATTCTGCTTTTGTCCTATTCAACTCCCAGTGGATATCATCTCAATGTATGCCTGCGATAGGAAAAACCTACGCAGAAACATAAACTTCTCAGGGATATTTATTTATTGCTTCATTTTCCGATTTACAAATGAATCTCCTATGCCTGAAAATTCTATTAGAGCTAATTGACTGCTGATTGCCTCTGCGCTTCTTACATTCAATCATTTTCAAATTGTGAAAACATAAAACAAAGGCAGACAACCAACACGGTGCATTTTGGTGATTGATTTATTCGTTTATTTCTGTCCAGATCCATTTTATTCCATTGTATGATCACAGGACTGACAGCCAATCAAATCTGCATTAAGCAGGACCAAGTAAGAGATGCCAGTATAGTGCAGAATACACGTGTGTTTACACCAGCTCTGGGCATGAAATGGGCATCTTTGTGATGCAGAAAGGAAAGGAAACCCACATGAACATGAGGATAAATATGCAAACTCCAGACAGACAAAATTAATTGAAGCTAGTATACTCTGACACTAACCAGCAATTAATTAATTCATGTACGTACAGTACTGTGTGTCTACAGTTCATAACTGCCAGTTACTGTACATCCAAAGCTACTTGCAAATAACAAAGGAAAACAGGAGCACAGCTGGATTAAGTGTCTTGGCTTGTTTCAGTGACTACAGGGGAATTGGGTTCCCAATTGGTATTAATTTATTTTATCTTGAAGCTGATGCATCAAAAAAGGTTAACAGAGGCCCAGCTTGTTGATTTCAGAAAGGTAAATTCTTGCCAAATTCTGAATAAGCTCTGGACTTTTTCTCATAGAGAAAATAAGATACCTTCTACATTTTCTTTAACCTTATATGACATGAGTGCCAGGCATTTCCAAAATATATGTGACCTAATGAGCTTGATGAAACTGTTTTCTTCTTCTTAATACCATTTGGATACTCTTAGCTGAGATAGGTGTAGTGTTTGCAATGTGCAGTTTTTAGCTGAATTACACCACAAATTCATGGAGTGTGTATCATGTTGATGGTGGCGCTCCATTCATTATCTGAAATTCTAATTAAAACCTTCTAGTCCTGAGGCTGCCTTAGATCAACTAGGACAACACTCTGAAATAAATTGGTGGTGTCTGGAGATACTGCCTTCTTTAATGTAATGCAAAGAAAGACATAGCCAGTATATGTTTTGTTATAAAATGTTCCGTGGTAATGTTGTTGGAGATTAGAGGTTTCTTCCTGGATGTCTTTCTCTAAGAACCAGTTTTATTCAGTCTTTTTATTCTGACATTTAGCAAAGCAAGAGAGGCTGGGTGTAACCTTGAGAAATTAATCACATACTGGAAAAAACGAGGTAAGAGAGTCATCCACTCTTTGGTTAAATAGACATCATATTGAAAAGAAATAACTTTGTGATCCTACCCAAATATATACTACTCTATTTTTTAAAGATGGATGAAAATCTCCTTACGTCCTGTCAAGATTACTAGCTGCATTAACTAAAAGTCAAGCTTGCATATTGTCTGACTGTATACAGTGTACTTGAAGATTTACTTCCTAATAATTGACTAATTATTTATAATTGGCTTCTTAATAGACAGAAGAGAAATAAGAGTAAACATTTGTTTGCTCAACATGTTGAATGATTTTTTTGTGAATACGGCTAATAGCGTAGCATAATCTTTAGGACTAAGTTAATATCCATCCATTTTCCAACCCGCTGAATCTGAACACAGGGTCACGGGGGTCTGCTGGAGCCAATCCCAGCCAACACAGGGCACAAGGCAGGGAACCAATCCTGGGCAGGGTGCCAACCCACCACAGGACACACACAAACACACCCAGCACACACTGGGGCCAATTTAGAATCACCAATCCACCTAACCTGCATGTCTTTGGACTGTGGGAGGAAACCGGAGCGCCTGGAGGAAACCCACGCAGACACAGGGAGAACATGCAAACTCCACGCAACCCAGGTCTCCTAACTGCGAGGCAGCAGCGCTACCACTGCGCCACCGTGCCGCCCCCTAAGTTAATATCTTCTTTCAAAACCACTCGGTCCAGTTTAGGGGCCAGAAGGTATCTCAGCAGCACTGGAGAGAAAGAAACTGGTAACCAGTTCTGGACAGGTTGGCAGATGCACTCACTTATCAGTTTATAGTTGACAGTTAATGTATCGGAGCTTGCCTTTAGCATGTACAAGGAGAAGCAAAGGACCCTGGGAAACACCCAATTGGAAACAGGCAGTGTGGCTTTCAGACCCTGAGGTTGTGGATTTAAATCCCACCACTAACACTGTGTGACCCTGAGTCAGTCACTTCACCAATTGGAAAAACAAAAGAAATGTAACTAATTGTATCTCATATGTTGTAAGTCGCTTTGGATAAAGGCGTCTGCCAAATAAATAAATGTAAACAGGGAGGACATGAAAACTAAAAATAATAATGCCTAAATTTAAATAATACATATTTTATCTTTACTTTCAAGCATAGCAAATATTTTAATCTTAGTGTTCCTAACAGTAAACCATCATGAGCATACAGTAGAATAACCTTTGACTTCTTCTTTTTTTTTCAGGTAAACAGATTAATAGTTTGCAAGTGACATCTTTATATATAACATCAACAAAATTGTTTCCCTTTTTTTGCCTGAATTTGTTTCAGTCAGACAGACAGTGGTTTCCTTAGCGCCAAACACTGAGGCTTAGGCAACTTTTTCTGGATTAAATTTATGTTTTTAACAAAACATTTTCAAAGTCTTGTGTGGAATTTTGTTAGCACAAAGCAAATGCCAGAAGGAAATGATTCCTTGAATTATTATTCTTGTTAATTAATTATATACAACTTTTCTATTGCTAAACAAAACATCCAGTGATCTCATTACATTTTCCAATAACAAAAGACATAGATGTCTGCCCTGCCTAATTAGACCTAAATAAAGACAGACAGCAGGAGCAACTCAATTACTTTTATTCTAATTACTTTTTACCAAACATAGCAATTATCACTCTAGTAAGCAAAACACAGGGTAACAATTGCATTATCTACAGAAAAGGGATTTCAGAGGTGTTATTCTTTTAACAGTATTTATGGTACACTTCACAGTTCACGCTTGTTCCTTTAGTTTAGTGATTAAAGAGTTTATTTATGTAATCTGCTCTTTTGTTTAATGCAGGTGTACTCTTAGTTTAAGACATCAGATTTGCGATTAAAAATTTTATATATTTATCAATTATTTATGTAAATATGTGAAGACATAGATAGATAGATAGATAGATAGATAGATAGATAGATAGATAGATAGATAGATAGATAGATAGATAGATAGATATGAAAGGCACTGTATGACAGACAGACAGACAGACAGACAGACAGACAGACAGACAGACAGACAGACAGACAGACAGATAGATAGATAGATAGATAGATAGATAGATAGATAGATAGATAGATAGATAGATAGATAGATAGATATGAACACAGTCTTTCAGTGGATTCTGGCAGTTACTTTAAAACTTTAAAGTTGATTCTTTAACAATAACACAGGAATATAGTTTGAAAATTGCCATGAGTAAATTTCACACAAACATTAAAAAGCTTTTCTTCCTCCAAGTATAGAATTATAGACACATGGAGTTATCAAGTATTGTGATATACAGTAGCATTCTGAGTGCTTTCAAACCCCAGCTCAATGTTATTTTGAAGAAATGAGGTGAAGAGAGTTGGTGAGTTTCTTAAAGTGAATGTCCTGTTCTTGTCAACATTGTTCTAATGCTCTAATGTAGATTTTGTTGTAAGCTTGTCTGTTTCAAGACAGACAAAAAGAAGCTGACGCCATCATGGTTTAGGGTGTTTGACTCCTGGTTTGGCACCTTTCTGTGTGGATTTTACATGTTGTTACCTTTTCCAGGTCCTTTGGTTTCCTTCTTGTATTTTGATGTCATTCATATTTGGTTCACTGGTGACTAAATTAAATTGATATTATGATAGAATTTCTGGAGGGCAAAAGGGGCTGAAGGAAAAGTCTGGACAAGATATTGGCCTGGCTGAGCCTATCCAGGAGAACAAAGAATTGCTGATTGGGAAGGCTTCTCCAATGACTAGCTTAGGTAAACAGCTCACAGGGCACACTTTTCACTCTATGTTTACAGAGCTCCATGAAATAAGAGCACAACTGTGTGGTATAGCGGGTCCGCGGCTTCCGAAAAAAAAGGTCGGTTTTTAGATCAGTATAGCCGTGCCGTTCTCCGTGAGCGTGACTGCACGACCCTGGGGAGGTAATGAAGTGATCGGAGGGAGTCGCACCTGCACGTGGGGGTGCAGTCATTCTTGTTTGCCTCATTGGCTTCCTGCGGCGTGTAATTAAGGCGCTGCGCCCACAGAGGCACCCGTGGGTGTGTGTATATATAGATGAATGTATAAGTGAGTGGGGTGAGTAGGAGAGGTGCCCTCCCAAAGGATCTGAGGAGCGACTGCAACTGCGACTGCGACAAGGATCGAGGGAGGAGAGTTGACCTTGGCGGTCTGGCAGTGACATCCTGATGGAGGCCAAGATGGAGGTTAACTGAAGGAGCTCGTGGCTGTTGGTTCTCTGCCGGCAGAAGGTGCAATGGGAGGAGGGCTGGAGAGTAAGGAGAGACTGCGTTTTAATTACTGCATATATTAACCTTGTGTTTTATGGAATTATTTATTGTTGGTTTTTATCCTCACTGGACCCTTGTTTTATGGATTTATTTATGGAACTTTGGACACTGCACTTTTGCACTTTGTTTTGATTGTTTTAATAAAATCACTTTTTCACCTTTGAATATATCCCCTGGCTTCATGTGAGATTTGTCCCCATTTGTCAGCTCATCTCGGTGACATTACTGACGGTGATGGGTTCAGGGCTCCCATAAGGACGTTGGGAGCCTGAAGAGAACACGCATCGTCACAAACTGGTACACATAAAAGTGTTGTGACCTCAGTGTAATGCTGCCCCAGAATACTAGCTGACAGGAAGCCAAGTATACACTGGAGATCCCTAGTCCTGGTGAATCAGTCGATTTGGGGAAAAGGTAGCAGTCTGGGCTAATTTCCCCAACCACCAGTTACGCACATGGTGAAGGTGCAGCCCTGTGTCTAGTTATGCAGAATGGGATCAATCGTGTCAGAAATGCCTAAACCTCTAAGCGCATATTTGGGATCAAGGATAAATGGAAAACTGGGGGACATCAGAGGCAGATCTGGGGCAAAGGCCACACAATCCTTTTGAGAGTTTTCCTAACTCTGGAAGTGGTTGCAGGGATCACCCCAGAAGATATCTATGGCTGGAGTGTAAAGCCACCTTCAGCACCACATGTGCCCCTTCCAGTACTGATGATATAAAGGCCAGATAAGCAGGGAGCCTGTTGACTTGTGAAAGAGGAGGACAGAGAATCTGAATCCTGAGCTACAGTGCACTCTACAAAACAAAGATATTTAGAGCCAGTTTTTGTTTCAGTTGTGCCACTGCGCTGCTCGATTTCTGTTACTATTAAATGGGGTGATCCAACTAGTGCCCCAACTTTTAGCCTGCCTATGACAATCTGTTCCCAGCCATATTACAATACACATAAAGTTTTAGATTTGTTTCAACACACAGTGAAGCAAAGCAGTTCCAAACTGATTAATATATATATAACCTGACAACATAATATATTCATTAACATTTGTCACACTAACATTTGTGACACATGTGTGCATGGGAGGCAGCTAAAGGGCCTGAAAGAGAGTAATCCCACACCAGACCAGGGGGTGGTGGAGTGCGCCGACTCATTTTCTTGCTTTCCTGCAGACGTTCATGGGGAATTCCTCCTGGCCTTGATGACGTCATTTCCTATTACGGCCCTTTAGAGGACGTCACATCCAGGTCCAAGTCTATGTAGGAAGATCCTTCTGGTTCTGGCCCTTATGATGACATCATATCCTATTTTTACCTTTAAAGCCGCCATTTTACAACCAGTAAATCAGTTCTGTGTTGGACCCTGACTTGCACACATCATGCAATTCTATCATAACCCTTTTGCAGCCAAGGAGAATATACGAATGGCTGCCCCAAACCTTTTTATGACTTCTTGGTCTAAGTCTTGTGACACATTATTGTTTGATCTATGGGCAATTGATTCCAATCAGCAGCATCCCTTTAGATGAAATAAACCTCCAGGGTCCATCGTCAAGAGACAAGTCAGACATAGTCACAGTCCTGGAGACCTCGGCCAACTGGATGCCCACCCCTTCCAGGGGATTCTACAGTACAGTCTGTGTTTAGCTGTCTAATATGATGGTGGAATCTTTCCATCTGTTGATTACAGAGATCACAGTATCCCAGGTGTACTTCTCATGTGCAGGAAAAACAGATTAGAAGTAGAGAAGTGGCACAGCAGGAGAGACTAACAATTCATAATTTTTGTAAAACAGATATTTTTATGCAAATGACTAACAAACAGAAATGCAATAAGCACAGTTCATCAGTGAATGTTAGACTGAAGTAGTGAGTCGTCAGCCTGGATTTAAAAACTCAGACCAAATGTGAATCTCTGTAATAAGCAGGAAGATCATTCCATAGCTTTGAAGCCCTGTGTTATTTGACAGCCTCGGCCTAAGATTATTTATTTTTTAATTATTATTTATAATTTTTTTTTTTGCAATTTCTGTTATGTTTGTTAATTATTTAGTTTTTTGTACTGTGTCTCTAAATTTAAGGGACTTGTGGTCTGTGGCCACCATATTGTCACACTTATTGAACTGTTCTCCACTTTTATATTCTTTTGGGTAACATGGATTCCCTCAGGTTGTCAGTTGTAAGTATTACGTTTGTTATGATTTTTCTGGTTTATTGGATTTTATTTTACTTCTTCGATTTGCTCTTTTGACCATTTTCCTCTGTTTTTCTACTTTTGTTACTAAATCTTTAAGATTTTCTTTTGTGTACCAGTCACAGGATTACAGTCACTGTTTCCCTTATAGAGTATTTATTGATATATTTTGAGACTTACAGCTTATTTCTGAATTTTTAAAAGCTCTATACCCATCCATGTATAGGTTCTCTACACGTCACCCAATTACAGGACTGCAGGGGTCAGGTCCATCATAGAGCACTTTCAAGATGGGCCAATTTAGAGTTGATAATCATCCCAATATGCATGTTTTTTATCAGGGAAGAGAACCAAGCAGAAGGGAGTACAAGGACCTGTGTTCTTTACACTTTATGTTAGGATATTTGTAGGTTGTTCAGTGTTGGATTATTCCATGGGACTTCTTTACTATTTGTATCTTGTACTATGTCTGATGTTCTTTTTTTATTGTTAAATTGACTATAAAGCATCTACCTTTGATAACCTCTGTAACAGTATTATATTAACTTAACATCAATTGCTTGATGAAGGTACAGGAACTATCATTGTCTGCATTTCATTCTAGTGAATATTGCGTTCTTTTTCAGGGAATTTTAGCTCTTTCTGGGGAGGGAAAGTTTGCTCTGTTCTGATGGGAAAAACACATTCCAATTTCCCATTTCCAAACTTATTTAGAATTGGGTGGCCTGAGGCTGTTCTGGCAGCAGCAGGCTCAGTTATGATCTATACTCAGAAAAAACAAGGACAGACCCATGATGCTTTTTTAAGGGTTCAAGAGATAAATATTGTCAGATTTCAGGCCAGGATCATCATCATTATGTAAGAATACCTAGCATTAAAATCCAATATGAAATCCTAAACTCAAAGTCAAGAATTTTGTACACAGATTTAATAAAACACATGAACACTCGGACAACCTAGAAATGCTCAATTCCGATCTATATTTCTACATGCTACACGATTCTGATTGTCAGATACTAGCAATGTAGTAGAAACCACTAAATAAATATCCATAAAATGGCGGTGCCCATGGAATTCAAGATGGCAACACGGAAAGACAGGAAAGATAATAACATTCTCAAAATGAAACCAAAACAAAATAAGAATATTTGGATTTACCAAACCCCCAATGGGAGCTCAGTAGTTGGAATAATGTCAGACAGTATCCTAGAAAAAATTAAAAAATTAAACACAGGAAGAATCAACATACCATCGCAGACTTTGCTTGCATATACACTCACACTCACACTGGTCCAAATAATTCATGTTTTTTATGATGTGGGAAGAAAACTGAAATGTTCTGAAAAACTACACAGGAATAAATGTACAACTACACACAAAGCAGAGACAAAGCTAGGATTTGAACCTAGTCTCCCTGAGCCAGTTCCCCGGTAATGGTGCAAAGACAGGTTTCATGGATGCCAGTGATGAGGCTGATCAGTTTAAACGATTTGGCAGTTGATCATATTTTTGTGATATTTCAGTTAGAAGGATAACAATCTGCCTCCAGCATTCCCTTTATGTCATTGACTTTGTGTAAAGTGTGACAGAACCTCAGCTTTGGGGTTCTCTACTTAAGGTTTAGGAATTCTTCTGTTAGATTTTATTGCAACTATTAGATTTTGTGTTTTTTGATGGGATGTTGGTTGGTCAGACAAGTAACCATTTGGTAAGAAGCCTTCTTTTTCCTCTTCACCTTTTCCCATCAATGAGCTTGGTCAACCTTTTTCAAACAGTTTGGTCCTGCACCTCCTCGCCAGTCAAGCCCTTTTCCTTTAGATACCATCCCACTTTCCTGTATTTTCTTAGATATCTCTCCCACTTTTATTGTCCTCTCATTGTCTCATTTCTTATTGTTATTTTTTTGTAACACCATACATCCATCTCAACATTCTCATTTCTCCCACATCCTACATCTTCTCCTGCCCTCCCTTTACTGCATATGTCTCAGCTCCAAACATCATTAGTGGTCTTACCAATATCTTAAAATCCTAAATTGTAACCTTCATGTTTCATTTAGTCATTTTTGGTGGTCTATTGTCTGTTTCTGCTGCATTAGCCCTCGCCGCAAAGCATGAGCAATTACTTGAGACCAAATTTACAGTAAGCAGAGTCAAAGCCAACAAAAGCACATAGAGTTATTGTCATGGCTGGATGTGTTTACTGATGAAATGCTATAATATATAACATCTGACAGATTTATATCCCACACATATTCACAGCACCCAGCAAATGTTAGTTTCCTGGCTGACAATAAAAAAGGAACTCCTTTAACAGTAATGTAAAATTTTGAACATCTACTTCATTCATTCAGAAATTGTAACTGTTTCTTTAAATAAAAAATATGCTATTATATATTTCATAAAATGACTTGAACTTTGTCCTCTAGTAAATAAATATTGATGCAGAAGATTGCCAACTTGAAAAAAAACTATTTTGAGAAATTTCTTTCATTAGTTATCACTAATCATCATTAAGCCACCACTTATCGAAAGCCTAGTAGTGCAATTAATAACCCAAAGGAAGCTTACCATTGATGACTGGCTGCAAGATACTTCTAGATTATATTTTTGAATCTAATTAACTTTCATTTTCAGTACTTGCAGTTATTGATCACTCCGGTACCTGATATCTTTCCAGTAAAGTTGGTGAAGGGAAAGGGGTTAATGCTTGCATCTGTGATTCTCAGCACTATGCACAGTCTGAAGGCAAAGCTTGTGGATTGTGGTTTTATAGTGCATCAATCGAGTTGATAAAATTATCTGAAAATTATGCTGCATTTATTTACTACTGCAAAATCATTACAGCTGAATGCTCATGTTTTGCTATTTAATGCCCGCAGTAGAGGAATGCTGACTTTAATATTAGACTGAACAACAGCTGTCATTACCACTTTCCACCTACATTTCACATACACCTTTCCTTTCATATTTCAAAAAGTAATCCTATGTGTGTGTGTTTTTTGTTATGTGTTTTAGTTTTTGACTTAGTACTCTGCTTAGTTATGCTTCAACTGATGATGTCTTATAAAATTAGTAGTACAACTCATTATTTTGTACAATCCTAAAGAAATTATGAAAATGGCAAATATTGGGATACTGTAAGTGATGTACAAGCTACTACATTAGCATCACAGACCACATCCTAAGCCTTGACAGAAACCACATCTTAAGTGAAGTGGCCTCTAAGAAGAATGAAATGCTAAGATCATGTGGGAGATTTTATCTAATTATTTTTGAAAGTGTGTACTCAAATTCCAAAGAGAAATAAAAAAACAAAGAGAAAATACTTAAAAACTAGTTTATGGAAGAAGCACCCTGTGGAAATGGGAGATTTTGTTGCAAACTTTTATTTAAAAGAACCGCTGAGATCACTTCTTCATTGCTTTATTGAACAGATCTGAGGGGGCACTGGCATATGAGCACCTCAGTTCACTATGACAAATGTCAGCTATTAATTGGTTAAGCTGAGCTTGTATAGCCTGAGATAATTTGCACAATACAGTTGTATAACATGCATCCCATCATCGCACATCAAAAACTTCTTTTGGTTAGAAAATTTACTGAAAACTGTTAAAATCATTGAATAGCTTATAGGGGATGTAGGACAGGGCCGTCTTAACCACATGGGCACGCTGGGCAGTTGCCCAGGGGCCCCACAAACATAGGGGCCCGATTCTAATTATTGTATGTTGTGACTTGCTGAGTGGTTGTGTAGGTTGAGGCCCCAGTGCCCTGTTTTGCCCGGGGGCCTATAATGCTGTAAAGATGGCCCTGATGTAGGAAAGATTAAAAAAATAATTTTTGTAGGGGGACAAATCACTAATAATAGTGTGGTAACAGGACCACTCATTAGTTAATAAGGTGTGACCAATTAGTGGAACCATCAGACCTCAATTAGACTAAGCTATATATTAGTTCATATGGGAGAAAAATGTGATAACTTCATTCACGTGGGGCCAACAGAAAGATTTTGTTTTTTTAAATATTAAACAGAGAATTAAATTTCAAGTTACTAATGAATGACTTATCAGTAAATGTTACCCTAAGTTGGTCACTATGAGATGGATTCAGAGATGAATTGGTTCTTCGTATTTTAACTGTTATTTTATTAATAATTTCAGTACCCGTTATCTGAGAACGTGTACATATTTGTAATAACCAAAAATATAATCGATGGTGGTAAAATATTCAATATATAAAATCATTTGAGACTATTCAATGTTAGAAGAACACAACTTCATTACTAATAATGAGTGAAACTGTCAAGTTTCGATTCTCATACAGTTTTCCGAAACTGACACTAACATTAGCTCTACAGATGTTTCGCAATTGCAAAACACAGAACTCACTAAAGAGTTTTTTGAGGCTTTAAAAGATTTTTTGGGGAGGCTAGAAAATAGCGAGTATTGTTTCCTAAAGTCTTGTTCACACTTCTGTTCTAGTTATGCCTGCCATCCATATCACTGAGTAGTGCACTACATTTTTTTTCAGATGTTACGTTCTACACATTTTCCAGGTGAATTAAAACTTAAACACATCGTTTTGTACATTACTGTGTTTTCTTCACAACAAAATCTCAATAAATGAAAGCCACTTCTGCCGAACACCAACCACTCCTCTCCAACCCACCCTGCCTTACCAAGCTGAGGTTATTCAGACTTCTGGGTGTGTTTTTCTTTCCACTGGAAATCTTAATTTTAATTCTAAATGACAGGCTGACACATGCGGAATTAATGCATGAAATATTTCTGAGCTGGAAATACCGTATATACTCACGTTTAAGTTGTCCCATGGATAAGTTTGGGCTTGATTTTACCATATAATTTCCTGTATTTTATAATGTCAGTCGTATAAGTTGTATGAGGAAATCTCACACTATTAGTCTAAGAGATTGTGATATGCTAACGCCCACCTGAGAGAGTAACCACAGAACACACTGCCTTTTCTTTCAATGCATTGTGCCTACATGACCACACAGTAATACCTGAACTATTCCGAAGCGACGTTTGCACTGATTTGTGTTTTTTGTATCTCACACCCTCATGCACCTTTATTGTAAGAGCATCCCTTATCTATGAAGGAGCATTCGATCAGAAGAAAATTAAAAGTCATTGAAGTGTCGAAAGAAATTGGTAACTGCACTGTGGCAACAAAATTTGATGTGTCTGAGAAACTGAAACAAGATTGGAGGAAGCAAGAAGATGCAAAAAAAATGTAAGTGTTATATTTTTGAACGTCCATATAAGTCAGGGTCTAATTTTATAATTGATTTTTGGGTTTCAAGACCTGACTTATATGCAAATATATACGTTAAACATTTTTCTAATTGTCGTAAATGTTACTGATTCCACTAGAAATGAAATGCAATTTATTTTACTAATTTGTTTGGGAAGTAAAACACTGAGTTTTACTGCAAATTCAACATGACTCAACACAATTTATTACTGAATGCTCCAGAAGTGACATTAGTGAATAATATTTTGTTCTACTCGATTTGCTTCAATACAATAATCATTTATTTCTTTGTAGAAGATGCTATGATCTTTAAGGAAAGAATTATTGTGTATTTTTTTACCCAAATGTGGCTATTGTCTGCCACTGATTTCAGAAATAAAATAGATTCAAAGATGTATTAGTTCTTTGTATTTTAACTGTTATTTTATTAATAATTTCAGAAACATTGTTATCAGAGATTGCTGCCCTGGATTTAAAATACTTAAGAAGCTTAAAAACTTAGACACTTAGATGTAAAAGTGGAAGCTGATGCTTCAGACATGGATTTTGGTGCTGTTTCATCATAGAGATTTCTAATGAAATTACACCCTTGTGCATTTTGTTCATGTATACTCTCTAAATCAGTGCTCCGCAACCTTTTCTCACCTACGACACACCAAAGTTCTTCCTAGAATTCCGCGGCACGTCAAAAGCTAAAATATATAGCAGTGGCGTAGCTGGGCGGGGGTGGGGGGGCGGTCCAAACTACGGCACAGTACTTTACTTTTTTTTTTGTTCCTTGAGGAGGCGCAAAAAAAAAAAATTTCTTTCAGCTTTGGGGCGTCAAATTTTTCACCGCCCCAGGCAACATGATCTCCAGCTACGCCACTGATATATAGATATTAATTTAATACACAAATTTTACAATAATTTTTCATTTTTTATTATAAGTATACATTTATTATAAGTATACGTACATACATAAAAACTATACTATATTTACTTTTATGCAATCTTAATAATTATTATAACATAATGACTGATTAATGTGATACCTGCGCTTGTTTCAATGAACACAAAAGTTTTTATATTCGGCTCAATATTTGACTGCGCAACCCGAAGTTCTTGGTCAAGATCTTTTAAGCATGACCGCTTATCATTTTTAATTAACACAAGAGTTGTTTGTCTTTTTTGGCGTAACTGGGATGGTTTGAATTTAGATGGCGATTTAGTTTACTGGGTGCCATTGCCTCGTTTGATGGCTGATCGCCGCAAATGATGCATTGTGGCTTTGGAGCCGTTTCGTCACCACACCACGAAAATCCATATCGAATGTAGTCTTCGTTGTACTTCCTTTTCACAATCTTCTTTGGTTTTTTTTTGCAACACTTGTGCTGGGTTCTTCATCATCTGTACGTGAAGACGAATCTTTTCCACGTAAAAATTTATTCATATTTAAAGGGGTATAAAACTAATTATGAATCACACGAAGAACGTTAACCATACACAATTCAGCAACACAACTAATAGTAATGAGTGATAACTACTTTCGCAAGACGAGTGAATGCGACGTAGCACGACTAATACGTTGGCTTGAATTGAATCTAGGTGAGGACACGGAGCGCTCTGCCTATCAAAGCATACTACGGAGTTGTCTGGCGACTACGTAGGGCCTACGTCGTAGGCGACAGGCGATGGGAGTTATTATTTCAGAGAAATGACACATAAAATTATGAAACCTTTAAAAGGCTATTTACACGAATATTCCATTGCACGTATTCTCGTTTTTGTGTTTCTAAGGAGGACCGTTGAAATATTATTTAGTTAGAAAATTGTCTTATTTAACCGCGTCACACCTGTATCGGCTCAAGGCACACCAGTGTGCCGTGGCACACCGGTTGCGGAGCACTGCTCTAAATTATGATTTTGGAAACTGAAACTTATTTGAAATTGGAATATTACTATTGCCTGATAATGATTGTAATATCATATTCACATATCATACATAAAATAGATATACAATTGATAATGAATTCAGTTCAGCAAGATTAACTTTGCAATTCTAGATCACACAGAGAACAAAAATACAAATGATGATGCAGTGTCTTGGCAATTTAATGGCAAAAAAGCTCATTGTGACAAACAGTTTATGTGACAAAGAAACATTTTGGGCACCTTTAGAAAGGTCACTAAGAAGTCATTTCTTGATCCTGTAACCCTGAATTTAATAAAAAGGACCCTTTTATGACTGCCGCTTGGTAAGCATATTTATTTTTAAATAAATAATTGAATGGTTGGCTCACACAGCTGTAGGAGGTTGGTGAGGTAGCTGAGGCAGTGTGTGCGGTGTGTCTCAATTCCTTAATGGCCTTTCTGAGGTGCGCAATTGAGACACTGTAGCCAATAAGGCATATAAGGGGGAATTGGCATGAAGAAAGGGGATTAAAGAGAAAGAGAATGAAGGAAAGAAAGAATAAAAGGGGAGTTTAAAAAGACAGGAACTGGGAAAAACAGTTAGGAGTGAACTAGAGCTGGTGCCAGACAGGAAGATGCAGGTAGACAGGAACGTAAGCCCTAAGAAGGAACATGTGGTCTGCACTCAGGATGGGACTGAGGGGTCGTTCCTGTTGAGCAACCATGTAGCAGTAGTGGCCATTATCCTCAGGGTGAGCTCTCGCTGGGAGGAATCAGTTATTGGCAGCGGTGTGATCGTAGCAAGTCTCGGTGGCTCCCTGTGGAACCCTAGATTGACAGCAAGGACACTGGCTGGGATGAAAGGTTGCCTGTGCCTGTTAGATGATCGTGCTGCGAAGCTCAATTGGGGTAAGACGGAGAGACATCAGTTTTAAAAGGAAGACACCAGGGCTGAAAATTGTAAGGTATAGTTTCCTACCTGTGTTTTAACCTCATTTTTAATGAATTCTGTTTATTGAACTTTTTTAACCTCCACAGAAACATAGATTTTTATCAGATTATTTATTTATTATGGATTTTGAACACTGCCCTGTTTTGCACACTGATTCGTTTTAGGATTGTTTTTAATAAACACACCTGCACTATTTCACCTACCCTTTGCTATGTGTGTGTGTGTCCTGATCTGCTAGGCTCATTCCTTGGATATGTTATACACAGTGGTGGGGTGAAGAGACTCCCCGGAAGGACCCAGTAGCATGGGGCTGACACAAAACATCACACTCAGTATTTATTTTGGGGTATGAATATTTATTATTCAACACTTAGGTATCAATAAACTAAAGAGTTCAATTTAAAGCATGTTTGATGTAAAAGTCAGAATTTCACAGCTCTTGAGTGAAGGTTCATACTGTTTTGACTGATTTAGGGCCGATTTTAGAAACTCAGTTTTATCCATTGAACCAGTCAGTATATATTAACTTTAACAAAGTTAACAAAGTTATCCTGTTAATACAATTCCCCACATCTTCTGTCATCCATAGACATAGTCCTTTTCACTCAGCTCCCTTAACTGATGTCACATTATTGTGAATGATGAAGACAGCTAAACAGGAGAATAAAGTTTACGAAGCAGAAAACAATAACAAGGGCCAATTTTAAAAACAGAACTACTAGTCTTTATTGGAAAAGAAAACCCACACAGTAGAACTGGAAATGTGGCGTGTCACACAGGCTAAGAAAAAATATGTCTTATATGTGACATGACACCTTAGGGAGGCATCTGTTGCTAAATTCATGTAGGGGTGATTTAGAGCTCATCACATTAGACAACAGACAGTGCATTTAGCAGAACATGGGATGCCAATCCTATACTGGTATATTATCAAGAGGCACTGGTCCTAAGAAAGCTGTTGGACATTTGATTAAAGTTGTAATTTCTTTAGTATCTTACATTGTTTTATGTCTGTTTGTTCAATTTTTCACCTGGGTTTTCTTTAGCAGATGAAAGAATTACAATATAGTAGTATACCTACATTCTGGAATTAAATCCTAATCTTTCACAATCATTCTACCTTTTATGAGAAGATTTAAATAAATGACAGAACATAGGGAGATGATGTGGCGATTCATGGTGATGGCTGGCTACAGCTTGGGCTACAACGTTTTGCTTAGAATATAACCCATTACTCAATTTTCTATCCCATCTCAACTACCAAACACTTAGAAATGTGTTCTTTTTTTTGGGAGAAAGAAACATTTCCACAACTTTTAATTCACCAGTGAAGCAGCAGCATCCATCGCCAGAATCCAGCAATGGCATGGACTCATACTGGGACTCAATAAAACCTTCATCTAGTTTATTCCACCAGAGTGAACACATAGCTATGCAGGCCAACTTTGCAGAAATATGTTCTAAAAAGTGGTGTTGTTAGGCTTCAGAGGCTTTAGCCCCTGATCCCATGCATCCAGCCCCTGATCTTCGAAAGAACCCAACTCATCTCATGATTCCTGGAGTCCAAACCTTGATCTTCAAAAGCCTAGCCCTCTCTTCCTGCCATTTCCCTTTCTGACATTTATGGATGAGAGAGGAGGTTAGGAGCATGCACTGATACAGCGCATTGCCACACCCATCACATGACAAATCAATTCGGGATCCCAGATTAAGACCCGAGTGCAGCCATGCAATGGGCAACACCTCAGCATCACACAAGTTCAGGTGGAATGGAACAGTGTGAGGTTTTTTATGGTGGCTGGAGTGCCATTCATGAATGACTCTTGCGATCTTCCACAACACACTTGTCCCCACTCCTCAGCTGCTCAAACCTCTACAGGCACCCCCTGTGGGAGTGGACCCACTCTTTAATCCTGCAAATCTATAACAGAGAATCACCCCCCCGCCACTACTCTTCAACTGTTCATTCTCCAGGGGGGACTGCACCACTCCTCTTCAACTAACCACATTAACAGAGGTAGGGCTCAGCCCCGAATGAATGCTGAAGCTAGCAATGCCTATGGTTCTAAACTGGTCACCATTACAGCAGGGGAGCCAAAATTAAAAATAGATCACAACATATAAAGCTCAAAGAGGGTGACAAGAAAGATAATCTGATCTCTTTCCTAACATTGATGTGAGCCATGTGGATCCTGATATTCCTCAACTTTGCCCTTGAGGTTATGTGGATTAAATAATAATAATAATTTTTACATTTTTATAACACTTTTCTCACTACTCATAGCACTTTACATAGTGAGCGGGGAGTCAGTTCAACCACAAGTCAATGTGTAGCATCCACCTGAATGGTGTGACAGTAACCATTTTTGCACCAGTACATTCACCACACATTATGTGTTAGGTGGTGAAGTGGAGATACTTAATCAGGTATATACAGTATATGTGGTGTATATTCATTTGGTTCTCATACACTGAAAATTTAACTCTTATCCAAAGAGACTTCTCAGGTGTAAAGCATCACATTTGAAGGATCTTTTGAAGGAAGGACACTCTTCAGTCCTGGCCATGGCCATGTTTATTAAAAAAGCAGATTACACTGGGCTTAAGACATTTTTACTATATTCTGTTAAAACAAAATATGTTTTGGATCAGTGCACTTTTTTCCAATTCACCCTTCAAGGCACTTACTTCAATGGTTAATATTGCAGTGGGACCCTACTTGCCATAAAGATTTGGTTGATCCCATAGCAACTTCATTCAGCCTTTTATTAAACTGGATCATGTTGTGGCTGAAGTTATGATAGTTTTCCTTCAGGCTTATTGACTCACTAAATAATTTTTGTGTTGTTTCCTAACATCCATTATAGGTTGTTCTGGGTTCTTTGAATTACACTTAATTTTTTTTACTCCTGTGGTCATACAGGGACTTATGAGATTTTAACTATGATAATGGGTTCTAGAGGGGTCGATGGATGACTTATGGCAGCCACACTACATCAAGGTGTTGCCAGATGCTACATTTAAGCCTCACCTTCTTGATTACTTCTTCTTATATGCTTAATTACCACGTTGTCTATTGTTTTGTAAAATTTACTTTTTTGCTTTATTGTGAAGATGAAAGTTGGGAGTGGGGTTAGTTTCAAGCCCCATTGCCTGTTTTTGTTCTCTGACAGTTTTTTGTATTTCACAAAATATATGGTGCTCAATACTGTTGGTGGTTAATGGGTTAATCAGGGTTGGGAATATGGCTTGGTGGTATCAAGGACATATAGAGTAAAGATTACTACATCAAAATATTTACTTACTTTTCCAAAACCCCTCCTTCAGTTTTGAAATCATGTTTTGGTAACCATCATTTTGCCGCTCACACAGAATAAGATACCTCTCTTTTAAACGACTTATTCCTTTAACCAGACTCAAGGAGACTATAGAATCTACAAGTGTTTGTAAGGCCAAAGGAATGAATAGGCTTCCTTCTGAGTTAATTTCCTTCTTTTGGAAACAATTTAAATTCCTCTTTTTTGAAAGAACATAAGAGGCCACCTCATCAAGTAATTTAAACATGGAAGATATCACTTCGGTTTTAAACATGGCAAGGAGCCTGCTTTTTGTCAAACTTGTAAGCAACTCTGTCTTTTAAATTATTACCCAAAGTTCTGGTTCTGGCCTGTTACTTGCAACTAAGTTACTGATAAATTGATTAATCCATGAAGAGTCTGGTTTTCGGGCAGCACGGTGGTGCAGTGGTAGCACTGCTGCCTCGCAATTAGGAGACCCAGGTTCACTTCCCGGGTCTTCCCTGCGTGGAGTTTGCATGTTCTCCCTGTGTCTGTGTGAGTTTCCTCCGGGCGCTCCAGTTTCCTCCCACAGTCCAAAGACATGCAGGTTAGGTGGATTGGCGATGCTAAATTGGCCCGTGGGTGTGTTTGTTTGTCCTGCAGTGGGTTGGCACCCTGCTCAGGATTGGTTCCTGCCTTGTGCCCTATGTTGGCTGGGATTGGCTCCAGCAGACCCCCGTGACCCTGTGTTCGGATTCAGCAGGTTTGAAAATGGATGGATGAATGGAGTCTGGTTTTATACTCTCACAGCAGGCCTCTGATAACATACACAGACTCCTTAATTAATATACCAGGGGTGTCCAACTCCGGTTCTGGTGGGCCGCAGTGGCTGCAGGTTTTCATTCTAACCCTTTTCCTAATCAGCGAGCAGTTTTCACTGCTAATTAACTCCTTTCCCTTATTTTAATAGCCCTGTTTTTAAGAACTCAGTTCTCTGAATTGATTTGTTTCTTCATTAAATGGCAGTCAAACAGAAATGAGATGTGAAGTGAGCCAACAGATGACCAGCTAAATTGGAACGTCAAACTCCAGCCATGTTCATTCCAACTAGTTTCTTAATGAGAATCCAATTCTTGCTGTTAATTAAAGCCGTTATTGAATATCATGATTCGTTGCTGCTCACATTCTGCCAAAGCAAACTGTTGATGTTCTGTTTTTTCTAAGACCACCGTCAAGATGTTTTGGTGACGTGAGCAGACCAAAATGACCAAGACCTTCACCTTTCTTTATTTTTGGGTTAGCTGGTCATGTGGTGGCTTGTTTTTTGTCTCATTATTGTTTGGCTGCTCATTAAGGAAGAAGAAACAACTAAGGGGTCTGAGTCACGTCAATTAAAACTAAGGCAAAACAAGTTAATCTGCAGCAAAAACAGCTCACTAATTAAGAAGATGGTTAGAATGAAAACCTGCAGCCACTGTGGCCCACCAGGACTAGAGTTGGACACCCCTGCTCTATACCCATCGCCATTTGCAGTACTTCTGACCAATTCTAACATCTTGAGTTTCTTCTTGCAGTAGAGGATCTAGGCAGGCTTTTTCTTCCCTTCACCATTAAAAATCTCTCAAACAGATTGCTGTCACCATCAAAAACTCCCAGATCACAACAACTATTATAGTTTTCAATTACAAATCAATTATAACTTTATATGCCAATGTCGTTCTTTATTTATATAGTGTTCTGTCTGATATCCACCACATTTTAAAACTTTTCAGGACTTTTGAAATCTTATCTGGTTACACAATTAAGTGAACCAAATCCTCTCTTTTACTTCATGATAGTTTTTTTGTCCAAGCCTCTCTTCTCTCCTTTATTCAAATGTATAAATATTTCAGATATTTACAGTAAGAGTTGTTGCCTTTGGTTACAGATAATCCTTTAACAATGTATTTAAGAAAAAATCTATTAACAACTGGTTTCAGCCCACTCCTTTCAATCTGCCATTATCAAAACAATCCCATTTCAATTTGATAAATGCCCCTTCCTGGCATTACATTTTGAGCTGAAGTCAGGCCGTTAGTTTGGTGTGAGTCCTAAATCTTAAGCTCTTGCCTCTATGACAGACTGAGTGTTGGGTTGTCACTTTCTAACCCAGACATCCACCACTGTGTTGCCTTTCCCCTCTGTCCTATTTGGTTATGGTTATGTCTTTCTTCCCACCCACCTCCATGATTCAACGCTGAATTCAACTTTGCTTCTTTACTTTGTCTTCAGTTTATTCTGTTTGTCATCCTGAAGTATTGAATTTCCAGACTGTCCCTATGATCTACCTTGTCATACGTCATTTGTGTCTGACATTGTGTAGAAAAGCTCCTTGTATCCTGGGTGTTTCCTTATACGCAGCACAATGTGATTAGCATATTTGAAGATGTGGTTGATAGCTCAGAGTTGATGACATTGCACTTTTTACAGGCTTATCACAATTTTCCTTGCATGACTTTTTTCTTCAACTTGTTTCTGTGTGCTTGGGACATTTGAGACCCCTCTTACCTCACCTGTTATATTCTTTTTCATTCTTTTTTTTTTGCCCAAGAAAAAAAATGTCCCCATTCTCTACTCATTCCTTTGTAACGTGCCTTACAAACCTCCCCCTAACTTCTCTTTCGTTTCAGTGACCTTCCTCCTCTGTTTTCCCCTCACTGCTGGGACTTTAAATTCTCCAATGTTAGATGCTGCTACAGAAACTCCAACTATCATACAGTCAAAGCAAAATTCTTCAATAGCTTTTAAACAATGACGGGATTCATCACTGACCCACTCTGCCATGTCTGTCCTCTTGATACATCTCCCTCTTTTCTCCACATATTTTGGAATTGCCCTGCTGTTTTTTTCCTTGTGGCCTTGCATACAGTATGTCACTCTCCGTTTTCTTTAAACAGCCTTCAATTATCTCAAACCCTTCGTCTCACAGACCTTCCTATGCTACCTTTTAAACTATCACCTAATGTAAATTACTCTGTCCCAGCACTCTGTCAACCAAACTACTTCATGCTGGAAGGCCTCCAAGCTTGTTATTGTGGGCATCTGGCAAGCTTCCTACTACAATTTAATTCACCTTGAATGGTCTGTGTCACAAATTAACAGGACATCCAGGAGAATCAATTGTAACTGGACTTCTTTAGTGCAGCTGTTCAAATCCTGACTTGCTGTTTTCCCATGTTGCTTTCTTTAATCCTAGTAGCATGGTATGAATGTAATTCCTCTGTCTCCTTTACTTCTGACAACTGGTTATCCTACCACATCTGTCCCTTGTCCCAGGCAAGGAGGTGGTGGTATGGGTTGTTTTCATTTTATAAATGTATTCTTCCTATATTTTCTGTATTTAATATAATTAAAAAACATGATCATAAAAAACATGGAACACAATTTGCTGGAAACAAAAGAACAAATTTATTACAAAGTACCTTAAAAAAATGTTTGAATTAAATCATAACACAGCAGACATTATCTATCTATCTATCTATCTATCTATCTATCTATCTATCTATCTATCTATCTATCTATCTATCTATCTATCTATCTATCTATCTATCTATCTATCTATCTTACTGTAGCACAATATTTCATATTTTGAAGCATGCTATAGGTTGTAATTAAACAGCAGATATGATCATGAAAAAGTGTTAATGCTAGGGCTTTTCACCTTCAAATTAATATACTTTTAAATATCACTTTCTATCTCTCCTTAACTGATTTTCAGATTTCAGATTGGCAACTTGCTTTTATCGGTTCTTTATCAAAATAAACTGTTTTGCTGCCAATCAAGACGTGTCCAGACTATCTCAGTAAACAACAAGGATTTTTTTTTTCTGATCAAGTTGATAAAGAAATGTAATCCTTCACATATCAACATCTTGAAATGCCTTAAGCTAAAATATTTTACTGACAGATAGTTAATCCTTAAAGATACTTGAAACAAAAAGTCAATGCTTGGCCAAGAAATAAAGAAGCCTATCAGCACAGAACTTGAGAAGATAGATTTTAAATGACTAGATCTATAACAACAGTTCATTCTCTTTACAGCTACACCAGCATATCACTTTACACTTACAGTATATAAGGCCTAATGATAACACCCTCTTTCCAACTGCATCACTATCTACAGGAACACTTATTCAGAGCTCCACACAGCCCACAGAGAGCATAGAGTACTGGTATAAATGACAAGGATGAATAAATACACGTGGAAAAGCACTTTATCCACTTCATAACACAAAGCCAGCCAGTCAATCTTCATGCAGTTTGTGTTATCCACTTGTCGAAGGCAGTAATTCAGCAGAACAATTTCCTCATGGATTTTTTCTAATATTAAATTCTTAGTGTGTTCTCCATTGATTACCACACTTTCCTCATCAGAACCAATTTCAGCATCAAAACCTTTAAAAAAACACATAACATTTAGAAAATTCCTAAATACAAATAGAAGCTTCTTTTTAAAAGGAATTTAAAAATTATGACCAATGACTTCTATTTGCTAGTTTAAACTAACCATTTAATGGGTCTAACTGTGTATAATTTGGTTCTGATCTGAGATGGGCTGGCATTCCTTCCAGAGTTGGTTACTGTTTTGTACCTGATGCTGCCAGGGCCAGCCCAGAAACTCTTAATTGGATTATGGGGTCAAAAAATTAGTGTTTATAACGCACTCTGAGCTGCTTTTATCTATTAAAGTCTGTGTAAGAAGTAAATGTTGTTGTTGCAGTTGCTTAATTTGATTATTCCAAGACTCGATTCTTCAAAAACATTTATATGTTGTCTTATCAGTACTCTTGACATTTAAGTTGGAAGTGTCAAAGTATATGCTAATTTATCACAAATTGTGAGTAATAAAGTTTGCTCTTTTGAATATTTCTATACACTTCCATTTTCCTGACCAGTGTCTCAAAGGGCCACAGCTTTCACAGGAGACCACAAGAAAATGTATCATATGATGGACTGTCTTACTGCAGACTGTATTTGAGGCCGAATTTCTAGCTTTGCTTCTAAGTTAGCATGCAACCAGTTAGGCCAGGATGTTAAAGACTTTTATTATGATTGATCATAACTTATATGATTCTGATCGATCAGTAGTTTACACCAGTGGTGTAGCTCGAGTTCATGCCACTCGGGGCGGGGCAGTGCTTCAATTTGCCACCCTCCAACATATCTGAATATGTTAACCTATTTAAAGAGAAAATTAAAATGACGTATAGAGAAAAATTAAGATAAATTATGCATAGATTTATTGATATATAGAAAAACAGCATTAATTTTTCACATATAGTTATTTATAAGCATCAACTAGACAAGAATATAGTGTAGACGCACTGATAAGCCATGTTCTAATTATTAGTTTAATATAATTACGCTGAGAAAACCGGAACCAGTGTAGTGTACAAATGATAGATGAGGATGTTGTTTTCTGTGCAGAGCAAGAATGCATTCGGATTGATAACGAAATGAAATTATAAATTGTAAATTATTTGTTTATCTTCCTAGAAATTATTATCGGTGTAATGTTTATGTTTATTTTTGTTATTGCCTCATAAATTTCAACTGCTGTATCTGATGCCATCACAGAAGGACAGTCTGAAAATTATTTTTGAAGCATTTGTGGATATAAATCAGAGAATTTTACTTTTTTCATTCATGAGTGATATTTTCTGAACCCTGCTGCTTACACACGAATTGTACTGAGCCTTTTAGCCAATAATGCCACCCCCAAAAATGTGCTGCCCGGGGCAGACCACCCCCTCCACCCACCCCTGGCTATGCCACTGGTTTACACCTTAATCCATATAGTGGAGGACCTAATATCTAAGTCAAATATTTTGTTTAATTTCTCCAAAGAAATTGTAACCTCTGTTCTTATTATTAAAAGCATATTGCAAAGATGATTTTGAATTTTTTATATACAAATGTATGTACTATTAGAAACATTACAAAAATTGCAGTCCGCAATACCTATGATATAGATCACGTTAACGCCCCAACGTCATGTAAATCCTACAATGTCAAGTCACAAAACGCCCATCATATGCTCTGTTTACACTGTGGTTAAGATTAGGGTTGTGGGAGGATTATCTGACTCAAAGGGCATTTCATGACTGATCATCATGTGATCTATGTCTTAGGTACTGCTTGCTGCATTAGGGTGGCAATGGATGGTACTGCCAAGTCATGGTTTCTCTCTATGTCTTTGTGTTGTTCTTCACATACTATGATCTTCCACCCACATCCCTGTAGATGTCTTGCTCAGTGATTCTAAATTGGCCCTACAGTATGTGTGTGAATGTGCCCTTTGGTAGACTGGGTGCCTCCTCTGGACTGTTGTTTCTTGTTTAGCACCTAATGCTTATGGGATAGTTTTAAGCTCCTTATGCTCTTCAAATTTTAAAGTGAGTCTGAAAATACTTAACTAATCTCAGTAACAGCATAAGATGGCAAATTTCAGACATTGATAAACTTTGAATTTTTCTACTTTATTTAAAACTGACTCTAAGGTTATGAAACAGCGCAGTTTCAGAAATAAGAAATCTTACTTTGTATAGTTTTTCCGTACATTCTTTTGTCTTTTTTTAAACCCACTTATACAAAGTGAGTTCATGGACAGTCAAAGCTTATCCTAGCAGTGTAGGGTGCAAAGCAGCAACCAGTCCTGAACAGATGCTAGTCTGTTACACACACTCACTTACCTCCTGAAATAAGGGCTAACCATCACACAAATTTTTATTGCATTTTTATTATTTAATCAATTAATATATCCACCAGCTATTTAAAAAGGTTTGGGTTCATGAGGGACTTAAGCTGTCTTTGCACTTTATTTATTTGCTTGTTGATTTTTTTGCTTAGATGAATTCCTATGAAATGAATATCCTCATGAACTGTAGGGGGATCTATCTATCTATCTATCTATCTATCTATCTATCTATCTATCTATCTATCTATCTATCTATCTATCTATCTATCTATCTATCTATCTATCTATCTATCTATCTATCTATCTATCTATCTATCTATCTATTGTGGTGGACGGCTGGGGATCCTGCCCAGCCGGGACACCTGGAAGGTCCGGGAGAGAGACAACACCTCCCTGGGACCATGAGAGGGCAGCCACCCTGTTCTGCATTGGGTCCAAGAGATCAGAGCTTAAATGCTCAACCCAGTTGGGGCCTGTGGCCACCGCCAGGGGGCGCCCGGAGGATTGTGGAGGCCTGGATTGCAGCACTTCCGCCACACTCAGAAGTGCTGCCGGAAAAAATTCCAGGAACACCTGGAGTGCTTCCGGGTGCTCATGCGGCACTTCCGGAGGAAGAAAGGGCGGAGCTTAGGAGTGAGGGTGGCAGAAGAATAGAGGAAAGAGAGAAAGAAAGAAGGGACTGGATAATTGTGGCTGAATTAAGCATTGTGTGGTGCTGTAAAGATTGGGAAGAAAAAGTTATTAAAACGTGTGTGATTGTTGAACATCTGGGGCTGAACTTCCACACTATCTATCTATCTATCTATCTATCTATCTATCTATCTATCTATCTATCTATCTATCTATCTATCTATCTATCTATCTATCTATCTATCTATCTATCTATCTATCTATCTATCTATCTATCTATCTATCTATCTATCTATCACAAAATGTTTCTCTTTATTCACAGACCAATTCTAATCAGATTTTTTTCCAAGCCAATCATTGCATTCAAATCCATGTTGCAAGACTCCTTGAATGAGCCCTATACACTTTTCACCATTAGATTTTTCAGACATTTATACAGATTGATTCTGAGGAGCTAAAGTAAACTTTGATTTATTAAAAACAGTAGTTTATAACATCAAAATAATGTACATAGATATTGTAAATTTATACCCAGAAGACAGAGATTTACAGCCTTTGCATATTGACTCATCTGTCACTTCCAACACATTTACTAGAAATATGCTTGTCAAAATCATTATAGTATTTGTAATGTCTTACCTCTGATCTGATTGAGGTCTTCCTTTGTTTTCATGG
Source organism: Erpetoichthys calabaricus (assembly GCF_900747795.2). NCBI lineage: Eukaryota > Metazoa > Chordata > Cladistia > Polypteriformes > Polypteridae > Erpetoichthys > Erpetoichthys calabaricus. Next base: position 149,552,876 of record NC_041402.2, on the reverse strand, counting down.
ACACTAAAGAGTTTTCATTAAAGATCAGGCTGGAAGACCCATACTTGGTGAACATAGAAGAAGAGATTGGTGTTCCTTTCACTGTTTTACCATTGTGATGTAGAAGTTTTACAATGAAAATGGATTTTGCCAGACTAAGAACCAATAATGCCATGCAAACAGCAAAGAAAACTCCTGTAAACAGAAAAAAAATGACTGTTTACTTGCTCCCTTTCCACATCTTGACAGGTGCCACTGTCAGTGATTTTAATGTTGTGCTAATCGCTGATCCCATTTTAATAAACACACAGAACACCAGTTACTGATTGTTTGTTTGTTTGTTTGCTTATTGTTGTAATGTCTGAGCTGTATTGTTTGGTACAGGCATTTGTGCGGGACAAGCCAAAAAGGGGAGATACTGTATTAGGGACAAACTGGTTGGGCTGCAGATTATGCAGAAATTAGAGAGGGTGCTTCAAGAGAGTAGTGGGGAAACACAATGCTTGTGCTTGGTTACAAATAAAGTTAAAGAAAGAGTCATCGTTGAATACATATTGCATTTTACACAGTAATTTAATGCATTTAAACTTTAAAATGTTGTAATTTTAATCAGTTCCTACATAACATTAATTGATTAGTTATTATGTTGTATGTACTGTATATACTGATGAAAAAAGAAACACAACACTTGTTGCTGGACTGAAATGCAAGCCTTCTTTGCTGAAATAATAATAAACAAAGAAACTAATAGTAGGAAAACAAAACAATTTACCAACAAATGGGGACAGCAATCCTAGCTGTGAACACTAACAACAGATGTCTTATAGTCCTTCAGTATCTTGTCAGACCGCCTCTTTCAACCACCACTGCTTGACACATCTGACACATTGAGCTTCTGAATCTGCAGTTGTGCCATGTTTTCTCATTTCTCCACAAAGGCCTGATGAAGTTGCTGCCCATTGGCAGGGAGTGGGTCACGTCTGTAGATGTTGTAATCCGGGGCATCCCGAAGGTGGAACGACAAAAGCACATGGGACAAAGGAGCCGACAAATGCATTCTGACAAAGGTGTATAGGAAAAATGTGCATAGCTAGCAAAGGGCCACTTTACTGTGGCAAGTTATAGTACCACAAATAAATCTTGCAAAGCAAAATATATAACATGAGCAGAAACAGAATACAGAAACGGAGTGACAACACAAAGCCATGTAAAAAATAGTAATGTGGCACCTTCCATATGTCATATTAACTGCTGGTGAAAATTAAGCTGGATGTATCTTGATTTGGACATGTCTGGCAGTGGACCAAAAGTAAGGTACTCAGGGCCGGATTTATATGAAAAGAGGCCCTAGGCTATTTCACTTATGAGGCCCTTTCACCTTCCTTTTTTAAGTTTGTAAATTACATGAGAGATAATAAAATTTTGCTAACAATTTGAATGTAGGCCCCTCTTGATCTTGAGGCCCTAGGCTGAAGCCTAGTTAGCCTATAGGAAAATCCGGCCCTGAAGGTACTGTACTTGGCATGAAGGCGAGAGCTTACAGACAGACACCACACAGAACAAGCAGTTTGAGCCTTGAGACATGTGGACATATTTACTGTTTCATTCACAACAGAAAAGGTAAATTGCTGAACTTAAGCACATCTGAGCAAACTTCCCCGCTGATAATTGTGGAAGTTGACTTTTGCTACCAACACCTGTCACTGCCAGTCTGTCTTAACTCCACTGAACTGTACAGCTGCTCTTCGATCCTCACACTAGTACTTTGACCTCAAATCAGACTTCTTTGGTCCACACCCAGGGGGAGGCCCTCTCCTGCTAACAAAATTGATAGAACATCAGGTAATCCCAGTGCTCCTATTTAAAGTGCCAATGCTTTGGCATACCGAGACCCTGGACAGTGCTTCCCAGAAAGCTATGGAACTTCCACTGTTAATCAGGTAGATGGTTTCACGCTCTCTGTAAGTGCTGTGTCCAGGTACTTGGCCCCAGCCGCTCAACAAGCACTTCTGTCTGCCAGCCACCACATTATCCACACTCTTTTCAAAAGCATCTGGCACAAACCCTAACTCTCATATTATTTAGACTTTCTGTAAAGGATTGCACATAAAGTGGTGTATAGTTTCACTTTAATTTAATATGTTTCACTGTTGTCCTTCCATTTCTGCATTGCATTTCTCCTTGTGGTTTACATTGTTTTTTACTGTAAGTTTTGTTTGACGCAGTATAATTTTCACAGTACAGCTGGTTGTACTCATTTCTCCTCCACACATTCGTCACGGCCTGTTGTTCATGGCACTGTAATGTCCCATGTGCACTCCAGTATTCCTCAAGGCAGCTTTGATCACAGCAGCCTAGCCTCCTATTGTAGGCTCAGGCTGTGTAAGAAGTGTGAGAAGAGGATCTCTGATAGATCATCATGTCAACAGCATGAAGCCTGTCCTGCACTGTCCTGCTGGCAGTTTATGCAGCAATTTATGCAACTGTAGAGATCAAAGACTATATATATGTCCTTCTCTGGTGTGGTCTGGATGACGAGATCTTGGGTTTGTCTTGTTGGTTTGCTGAAATGATGCTTGCAGTCATGACGCAGTGAAACACCTATAGTGTCTGGGAACAGTAGTACATGATATACCAATGGCCCTCCTGCTTGCTTCTGGGGATAGTTGAGACATTTGAGGCAATATGTCCTGATCTGTAGCTCACCACAATTTGATCACAGTTTAATCCACAAAGAGTTCCTTTGACTTTGTGGCTTGTTTTTTATGTTGGCACACATTATGAATTGTGGGACCATATATATACTGTATATGAGTGCATTTCTAAACAATGTCTAATCCATTCAGTTTACCTCAGGTGGATTCCAATATAGTTCAAGACACATCTCAAGGATAATGAAATCATAAAGGTTACCTGACCACAATTTAGAGTGCCACAACAAAGGGTCTGTATACTAATACTAATATGAAGGAGAGGTTTCAGTTTTGGGCGGCACGGTGACGCAGTGGGTAGCGCTGCTGCCTCACAGCTGGGAGACCTGGGGACCCGGGTTCGCTTCCCGGGTCCTCCCTGCGTGGAGTTTGCATGTTCTCCCCGTGTCTGCGTGGGTTTTCTCCGGGCACTCCGGTTTACTCCCACAGTCCAAAGACAAGCAGGTTAGGTGGATTGGCGATTCTAAATTGGCCTGTGGGTGTGTTTGTGTGTGTCCTGTGGTGGGTTGGCACCCTGCCCGGGATTGGTTCCTGCTTTGTTGGCTGGGATTGGCTCCAGCAGACCCCTGTGACCCTGTGTTCGGATTCAGCTGGATGGATGGATGGATGGTTTCAGTTTTTGAATTTTAATAAATTGCCAAACCTTTCTAAAAATGTGCTTTTACTTTGTCATTTTGGGTTATAATGTGTAGATTGATGAGTAAAAATGACAAATAAATTGAATTAAAATTAAATCAACAACACAATAAAATATGAAGAAAGTGAAGGGGTCTGAAAAACATCCTGAATCTACTGTATACAGTGCACATTGTAAATATATATATTTTGATATATTGTGGCGTACGGACGGGGGAAGGGAGCATATTCAGAGCATTGCAGTGGTGCCTTGGACTCAGACAGGGCTCCATGGGAGCTGAAGTGTTATACAGGCTTTTTGGGTTTGGTGGGCATCACCAGGGGGTGCTGCATCTGCTGCAGAGTCCTTTGGTGCAGCTCTTCTGAAGTGCTGCCAGAAGTAACTTAACAAGCACTTGGAGCATTTCCGGGTACCTTATAAAAAAGAAGCCAGCAGCCACTACTTGAGGAGCCAGAGTCAGGAGGAAGTAGACGAAGCTTGACCAGAAGAGTGGGAGAAAAAGAAAAGAAATAGTTTTTGTGTGAACTGTGCTGAACTGTGTTGTACTTGTGGGGAATGGAACAAGGCGTTTCCCATGAGGAAAAAGGAGAAAATAAAAAGCGTGTGTGCTTAACTTTTGCCCCAGCGGCTGTCTGTGTCAGGTTTTGGGCGGCAGGAGCGCCCTCTGCAGGCCACAATTTACATATACAGTCGATTCCGCTTAATCGGGACACCGGTTAATTGGGGCAGCCATTTATTTGGGCCAAATTGTAAAGAACAAATCTGGACAGAGTAATCGTACATGTTTTTTGTTCGGTTATTTGGGCCACCATTCCGCTTATTCAGGACAGGAGTCACTGGCTGTTTTAAAGCCGAGATGGGTAAGATGAAAATGAAAGAGCTCAGTTCAAAGTAAATTTTCCAAGAATCGCACAAATTAAAGATAAGATAAGGAGTCCTGTTAAGCGAGCCACTCGAGGATGCCCGCAAGGAGCAAGAGAAGGGTTGAGCCAGTGTTATCTTTAGGAGCTTCTTGGTCATTCGCTTCGGGAGCTCCGAAAGTCGTGTTTGAAACGTGAAGTGGTGCTGAAGATATTTTGTACGCTGAACTTCGACACCGCCTTTTTGGTAAGTGATAATAAGCAGCAATTTTTTTACCACTTGTTTTAAATTGAGTCGTGCAAATCGCCTGAAAAATGACGAATTCCATGACGGTTGATAGAATTCTTTTCTTATTTTCATTCATGATAGGGTGCCGCTAGTAGGATGCCACGGAAAGACCTAACGCTCTCCGATAAAATTGACTTGCTTGATAAAATCAAAAAACAAGCGCCTAACACAAGCACCAGTATGCTGGAGAAGATAACGGGCGTTTCAAAATCAACAATTTTGCGTGTTCTAAAGAACGAGCAGAAATTGAGAGGTGAATGGGCATTGCGAGAAAATGCACAGGGAACATCCCGTAAACGGAAGCGTGAAGGCAAGGAACCGGAAGTTGAGGATGCTCTCAATCAGTGGTTCACTAAAGTGACTACACGTGACGTAGCTGCACGAGACGTGCATATCAGTGGGCCTATTCTGAAAGCGAAGGCAGAGGATTTAGCTAAAAAGTTGGGTCGTGACGAATTTAAGGCAACAGATGGATGGTTGTCTAGATGGAAATCTAGGCATGAAATTAAGTTCAAGAAAGCACATGGCGAAAAAGGCAGTGCTGATGCTGATGGCTCTGAAAAGTGGAAGTCCAGTAAATTACCCGAGTTGCTTAAGCAGTTTTGTGCAGATGATATTTACAATGCCAACGAAACTGGCCTGTATTATCGTGCAACACCTGACGGTTCGCTGTGCTACGAAAATGAAATGCTAGTGGGTTCCAAGAAAGAAATGGATCATGTAACTGTTGTGGTGTGTGGCCGGCTAAATATTCCGGCCCTCACCTCCAGGCTGCCAGGTGGAGCTCTCCCAACAGCGTGGACATTCCCTGAATTCCAGCAGGGTCTCATGGACTTTGTTGTTTATATGCACAGCCCTGCTGGATACCATGGGGACCACCAGGAGTCGCTGTGGGGAGGCTGCCGGACTCTTACTTGCCCTATAACCCGGAGGTGCGTCATGATCACATGACAAGAGGCAACGACGTGCTTCTGGGTTGAAGAAAGGAGCTTTTTATCCGACCCGGAAGTGTTCATGATCACATGGACAGAAGGGAGAAACACTTCCGGGTCAGGGACTATATAAAGGATTCTGGGAAACCAGTACACTGAGCTGAGCTGGGCGGAAGGGTGGCGAAGTGTCTGGGAGTGTGGAGGATTGATTATTGTAGTGTTTATTGATTAGTTTATGAGTATTGTGGAGTGGAGGGTGCTTTGTGCACTGTATGGTTCAAATAAAAGTAATATTTGGACTTTTACCTGGTGTCTGGAGTCGAGTCAGAGGGTTCAAGAGGACGACAAGGGCCTCAAACTGCGACACTGTGTTATGCTGTTCTAACATGTCAGGAAGTGATAAAAGGAAATTGTTAGTTATAGGTAAAAGCGCTAAGCCTTGATGCTTTAAGTGGCTTAGAATGGACGAATTGCCAGTTCTGTACCATGCAAACAAAAATGCATGGAAACTTCTGAAATTTTTTCGAATGGTTGTCAGAATGGGATGTGGTATTGCAGCACAAGTTGAAAAAATTCTGTTGCTTCTTGATAATTGCGCGGCTCACCCTCACTTAGATTCTTTGAAAAACATTCAATTGGAATTTGCAGGTGCAAAGTGTGGAAAATTACGAGGGATTTATCAGCATTGATGACAACATCAAGTGTTACAATGAAAATGAAGATTGTGACGACGCGATCGTTGAGGAAATTGCTGCGAAACGCGAAGAGACAACAGATAACCAAGAAACTGACGAAGCCAATGCACATGAAGAAATTGAGCAAGTGACTCATCGGGATGCCAGGAAATTTATCGCTGGATTGCAATTGTATTTCATGCAGACAGGCAACGAGGGCAGTCCTTTATCTGCATTAGATGCATGAGCTGAATTTGTGCAATACCAGTCCATAAAGAGAACAAGACAAAGCAAAATCGACGGCTTTCTTAATAAACAGGATTAACTATCAGTAACCACATGTATGAATCGATTTACTACCTTTCTCTTGTTATTTGGATAGAAGGGAATATTATAATGTTTGGATGACAAATTTGTCAAGTCATTTTTAAAAGAATAAACGGCAATTTATGGTGTGCAACATATATTCAAACGTACGTAATGTCTTTCTATTACAAAATTTTACCTTTTTTTGCAAACTTCGCCAGTCGCTTAATTGGGACCAAATGTCTCCATCCAGATGTGTCCCGATTAAGCAGAATCGACTGTATACTGTATGGTACGTGTTATATAATGCTATTAATCAAGCATCACAGGAGTTTAAATAAAAACCGGAGAGTCTTGGTAAGGAACAGTGAGCAGTGTGTGGTGACCGTAAAGCATTTAGTAAGGAATATGCTCTGACCACTGTTCGTATATTCCTAATTTGCCCCCAGAGGACAAATTAATTAATTAATTAAGTTCTATCTATATGACCAAAATGTGAAGAAATAATAATATCATTTAAGACTGATAAGAATAAAGACTCATTTGACAAATCACCAGAAGACAAGTGACAAATTTTACAGATGAGCAGTCTGATTAGTGTAGTTATATTGTGGACAAGTCAGATTCCCCCAACCAGAATGAAAGGGATAAAAATCTTTTGGGTTAAGCCTTTTGGATTTATCATTCTCCTTTGTGCACATTTTGTGTTACTGTCCTTTATTTATATCTTTCTGTTGAATTCCACTCACAAAGCATTAGCCTGCTGTCAGGGACCTGATTTCATCCTGCCATGTCATGCCCCACAAAGTCCTACTCTCTGTTTTATGTTCTGAGTACAAATGTTCTCTGTCAAATGAGAGTTCAACCCCTGTGGTGTGCCTTAAATGGAAAAAAACTAAGTCTTTTTTCCTCTTTCTTTTGATTTTAAAACTTCAATTAAAGTTACTTACTAAGGACCCCCAGGTAAAGCCCATATGGGAAGAAATAATAATCACTGTTATTATTATCATTATCATCACCATAAGCACTAAAATGTAGATTTATTGAAAGGTTTTCAGAATATATGTTAATAACAGTTACCTGATTTATTATTCTAAATTTGAAGCTGTAATTTAAAAAAATGCTTAACATACTGTACCTATCAGAGGTGTCTGGATTGCAGTGGCCGGTAAATCATCAGAAATGTTGACTCTAAAAACAGTGTAGCCAAGCAGAAGACTGGCTTTAAAAGTAATTCGGGTACCACAGTTAGGGGGCAGATAAAAACTCATGACATCTACAACCATTAGGAAAATGCTTGGAATCAGCAAGCTAACAACATAGAGCAGAGGGCGCCTCCGAATGATGACCTGTGGGTGAGAACACAGAGACCCTGTTTTTACATTGGTACATGCCACATAAACATTTCAGTAGTAACAAAGTATAAAATTGAAATCATTTCAGTATGCATATAATAGAATGTAATTCCCTTTCTGTTGTAGGAAAATATGAAATGTGAGAAGAAATTCCAGTTTTATCTGTTTTCTCTGGTTGCAAGTAAATAGTACATAAAAATGCAAAGTCAGATGTGATCTTCTCTGTATGAACTCTAGTGACTTTCAAAGAAAGCAAACTTACATGGAGCACCAACCCATCACAAAGCACACTCATTCAGTTTAAGATTGTTAATCAACCCAACATTCATGTCCCTGAGATGTGGATAAAACCCTTGCAAATATAAAGAGAATGTACAAACTTAATGTAGACAATGTTATGGCAGATAATTGAACCCAATCTCTGAAGCCAACAGAAGCAATAGTCATTGGGCTATTGTGCCACCTTTGCCATTTTTCTAGGTGTTCGAAGAGTTTTGTGCCAGTCCCAATTAGGTTACTATTTACTCTGGAAACTGGGAACATTTTTTCCATTTCTTGGAGCAGAGAGCTACCACAAAGTGTCTCCTGTGGGGCCTGAGACACTGCATGTGGATTATAATAAACATGTATTATATTCATTCAGTGAATTGCATTACTGTATATATATATTGCACGTATACAACAGGGAGAATCAAGTGTCAGAGGGTATAAAAAACTGGAACTCAATCGAAATTATTGTTATGTAAGGCTAAAATAAATGAAAATGACTATTCAAACACTTGCTTATGTTGTTGGAAAAAATCTTTCTATTATGGAACAATTATATGCATCTCAATTATTTTATTCCTACAGAAGTTTTCTTCATAGATCCTACAATCTCTGAATTACTGTCAGTATATAAGATACTTTTGTGTTTTAGCATTGGCAGACTTTACCACTTAAAAAAAAATTGGTATATAACAGTTGCTATAGCTTTTGTCCTGTGTATAGTCAAAGCATATTTTGATTAACTTTAAATGATAGATTATTTGATACTTACTGTATTTGTTCAGATTAAATAATTAATAAATCATTTTGTGTAGTATGATGCTGATGCTGTAATAAAGTTGTTCTATTCAGTTCAATTGAATTTATTGAACTTATTGTCACTATTCCTTACAGTACAATACAAATATTTTTGCAAGTGTTATTAGTAAAGAAATAGACATCAACTCTTGTGTGGAGCTACCTCATTGCACATTTCATTCTGTACATGTGTTATGATATAATTAGGGGGCTTTGTCCCCTGCTCGCTTCGCTCACCAGCCCCTTTCCCCCACGCCAGCACTTTGGGCCAAGGAGAAGTGGCCGCCCTCCGAAACCCCTCCTAAATGGTGATACAATGGGAAACAAATACAGTGTTGTTTAAACCTCCTGTATGCTCAATCAGCTGCTGGCTTGCTGCCTCTGCCATGCCACGTGATTTGCACTTTGCTCGCCTATCCTTAAGCTGTTGTGACACGCCGTTGTGAAGTGAGGGGGCTGAACGCACTCCAAGGAGACGATGTCACTCCTCTGAAACACCTCTTTAAAGGTGATACAATGGGAAATAAATAACAGCTGTTTTTTTTACCTCCTCTTTGCGCGATCAGATGCATGGCTTGCTGCTCCTGTCATGCTGCGTGAACTGCATTTCTTGTGGTGCTGCAATCATTTAAATGCCTGTACAACACCTTCTTGTCCCCCAGACATCCTCAAACACCATGCGATCTCGTTTAACGGTGCTGTTATTTCACTGAGTATTATTTTCTGTTTGTTTGCGCTGATGCAATCTTTACTCTCATTTTTTTGAGACTTTCAAATTTTCCTACTTCCATTATCTCTAACCTGCTCTGCATGTGTATCACTGGACTTGCTTCCAAAGGTTGTAAGTATGACGTGACTTGTCCATCTCGTGGGACGTGAAAGTGTCTCTGTCTCTCTTCAAAAGATCTCTGTTCCAAAGATCAGGTGTCATTGCAAGATTTTTATTTATAATAGAGAGACAGGTAATCTTGAGTGAAGGAAAGTGAGCTGCTCAACAGTTGCTCTGTGAATATGGATGTGGTTTTGGAACAAATGGTTTAAACTGCTCTCTCCCTCCTTTTAAGGTGAGATACCTCCTGGTGAGGACGAGATGCAGATAACAATAGTCCACCTGGAAAATCAGATTGCCAAAATGGGAGTTTAAGGTGCCGTGTGTTACAATACAGGTGTGCAGGATGGTTTGGTTAACTCGTTTGAGGTAAACCTTGATATTGTTGCACAGTTAACAACATCACTCAAGATGATCAACAGGTTTTACACCACATTACAGAGATTATGGAATTTTTAGTTATTATATAACAACTAGTCATTTAGCCCGTTACAATAACGGGCACTAGATCAGTAGTGCATAAACATTAGTAGGAACAGTCTATATTAAATGGCAAGGGACTTTGACCTCATTCTTTTTGTTGGTCGTATTTTTCTTTCTTTCAGCCTTTCTTTTCTTGATGTTTACTTGCTGAGCTGACCGTTCTTCGTGGGCTGTCGCCGTGTATTGTGTGTCTTTAATTTTCTGTGACAGTAATACTGTCTTGTACGTCCGCTGGCTTGTACGTATAAATATACCTTAAATTTTCTCTGGCGGTAATACAGGCATGCGCGTTGGTTAATATGCCTTTAATTTCCTCTGACAGTAATACTGGCTTGTATGTGGCTGTAATATGAGTCACTGTATTGTGTACCTTTAATTTCCTCTCCCAGTAATACTGGTTTGTATTTCCGTAAAACGCCTGTAACTTTCTCTGACAGTAATATCGCACATCGCACCGTGCCCCGCGCATGCGCACTTCACCAGTAGACACACACACACGGACACCTGGACGCACACAGGGATTTTATTAAAGAGGATTTTTACAATTTACAACAAGTGTATAAGTATATGAACCCATAACAGAATTAATTATTAAATATAAGGAAAAGCAATGAATGTAACTAAATGTAACTTAAAGTTGAAAGTGCTAGAGGTGTTTGCCTCTTCTTAAGGAAGCTACCAATGAAATTTCCCAAGGTTAGAATGAGGTAAATGATAACTAGCACTACTCCGGAAAGCAAGAATAAACTAATGGGAAAGCCCATACACTTCTCCTATAAAGTGGTGCTAAGATCAATAGGTCAATCTGTCAGACACCTCTCTTAATAAAGCAGTGTTCAGAATAATGGAAGAACTGACATGAGTCAGAAATTACTGGTGGTGTTAGTTGATTGGAGGAGGCGATAAAGTTCTGCATATTAAGAGTCAGATGACAAAATGGATTAGATGAGGTAATGATAATTAGAAAAAGTATAAAATCAAATGAATTGTTTAATTAATTGCTCACTCCATGGACTGAGACATTTTTGTATAACTCAACTCTGTGCAAGTAAAGAAATGTTCTGCATTTTCATTTGGGTTCAGTGTCTGCCTTCTTTGAAGATGGAGGAAAGTTTTTTCCACAACAAGATTCTTTCACTTAGACATTAAAGAGTCTTGTTCTATTGATCATTGTCAAGAAAGTCATATTTAATGCACTGTGAGTCATTGTTGTATAACAATAAAATGTGAAATCTTCTAAGGGGGTGAATACTTTTTATTGGAACTGCATGACAACTAATTTCTATACAGTGTACTTTTTGTATTTTATGACTTGCACTCTGAATGTTTTCTGAATGTGAAAAATGTTGGTAATGTACATTAAGGTGCTCTTTACTCCTGGCAAAATGTATTTTTATGATCTATTCACATTCAAATAGCACATGACAACTTTAAGAAACAGAAATACTTGCACTTGTGATTGAATTTTATTCATAACCCCAGGACCATGTTCAGAGGTGGTTAGAAACAGATTGCAAAAATATTTAACATACATGAAAATGCAAATCTGTTTTCTGTTCTCACATAACAAACACATAATTAGAATTTTATTCATGGAAAGTGGCATTGGATCTCTATTTGGATATGATGCAGATACTGGAGTCACATTTTAATTCCAACTGCAAGTGGAATTTGGCTATTTTGTATCTGGATATTGTTCAGATAGAAAACGCAGGGTGTAAGGGGGGCAATTAATCTGGTTAGTCAAAAGATGTACATGCTGCTTAGCTGAGTATGCTTTCAGATGTTAGTTAAATACAGTATGTGGTCGTTTTTTTAACATGAATCAGTAACCACATCTTCTGTCAAAAACAGTTATGTGTTTGTTTTTTCATGCATTAACCACAACACCACAATCTATTAATTTAATGAAAAAGGTACATGTAGTTGTTTAGTTCTGCAGGAATAATACCTAAGATGTTTGATTCTAGGCTGAGAATTCAATCAAGTGGGGTCTACATTTTCAAGATATGCAATTAATGTATCACCTTTAAGTGGTGTGTAAGTGTGTGCAATGTCAGCATACACTCTGAAATAGACTGATGTGGCATATATAAAGTATTCCTACTGTGTGCCCATTGCCCTTTATAACTTCTGTGATCTAACCATATTAAGTGGCTGAGGAAAATGGTTGCATATGTATAAAAATAATAGTATCATTGTAGGGCTGTGTCAGTGGCGAACATCTGCAAAAGAAAAAAGGTTACTTCCATGCTGAAAAGGAAAGAAGGTTAAAGACACAACTTTTGGGTATTTAGCCTTCATCAGGTGTGTAACTGAAAGAGCAGGTAACATATATAGGTGGGGACAGAGGGAACAAAACAGGGAAGATGAAAGGAGAGAAGGTGACAGTATGTGACAAAAGGCTGCCATTAGAGAAGATGAAGGGAGAGATTAAAGTTAGTCGGTCATTAAAACCAGGAAAAATATGTGATTCCAGGGTGGCAATGACCTTAGCTTCTTCTGATTTTATTTAGAAAGCCCTGTGATAGAACACAAACAGTGAAATCAGTGTAGTTATGATCAAATGATGTGAAATGTTCTATAATAGGCTTTGTAAGTCTTTGATACTAACAGCTCAACCATGCAACCCTAAACGTTCTGCTAGCTGTCTCCCTGTTTCACCTACAGTATGCAGTTGGCTGGACACCACCGACAACAAATTCAGTAAATAAGATTTTTAGACTTGCAAGAGGCCTGTTGTTTAAAATTGAATTTACCAGAGGGACCAGATACAAAGGTATTGTTAGAGGTGTATTTGCAAGTGACACAGCGACTCCTGTTACAGCTCAAAGTGCCTGGTGAGGAATGTTGCTCTCCTCTAGTGGTGTGTGCTTCAGGCGAGATGCCTGCATACTGTAGGTTACATGGTCCACAGAAGGAGACTGGGGCAGGGTTAAGAAAAAAAGGCTCCTGTGGAAGAATCAGTCTGTCAAATACAGAAATACTGTTTCAGGACCTGTGGGAGAGGTAGAGTGTTATGGCAGAATGGGGGAACCAGCAGTATGCAGGTTTCATTATTGGGGTTCCTCTTACAGTGGATGCTACAATGTCCGCTCTAGGCTTAATTGACTCAACTCTCCTAATATGAGAAGGGTATTCTCCATCAATGAAGAAACTCCTCATTTTGGGTACTTCATTATAAAAGTCAACATCATTACTGCAGAGGCATGTAGGCTAAGGAACTGTAAAACAGGTAGTTTTTAGTATGTCAGGAGCTTTAGAGAAGGCAACTGTGTGTGTCAGATGGCTCAATACAGACAGAGGTTTCAAGTCCTGGAAAGATGATACTAAAGAGTGATATCTAAAAATGGTAGAGTTGTTTTAGGAACTTTGACTATAAACAAGAGATATGGATTAAAACTACTGTATATATTCGTGTTTAAGTTCTCCCGTGGATAAGTCGGGGCTTGATTTTACCGTATAATTTCTGGTATTTTATAATGTTGGTCACATAAACTAATGTTATCGGTCCAAGAAATTATGATATGCTAACGCCCACCTGAGAGAGTAACCACAGAGCACAATGCCTTTCTTTTTTCTATGTATTGTACCTACATGACCACACGGTAATACCCAACCTATTCTGAAATGACATTTGCACTGTTCTGTGTTTTTTGTATCTCACACGCTCATACACCTTTATCGTAAGAGCATCTCTTATCTACGAAAATTGGTAAGAAATTGGTAACTGCGCTGCAGCAACAAAATTCGATGTGTCTGAGAAACTGGTGCGAGATTGGAGGAAGCAAGAAGATGTAAAAAAAATTGTGTCTCATTTTTGAATGGTCGTATAAGTCGGGTCTGATTTTATGATCGACTTTTCAGGTTTCAAGACCCGACTTATACGCGAGTATATACGGTAATAAAATCATTAATGAATTCCTGTAACTGGCTTCTGGAGCAAGAGGCAACAAGAAAATAATAGTGTCTTTCTAGGAAAAAGATATATTTGGTAAAAACTTTTCACAAGAAAGAAAACACATGACAATACATTAATAAAATACAGAATAATATATTAATACAAAAATGTACCACCTGAAGATAACAACAACATTAGCAACTGTGAGCAAAATTCTCTGTGGATGTGATTGGGTCCTGTTAGTGTTGGCTGAATACTGAAATATGTAAATATGTAGTAAATTAGTATTGGAGGATCCTATCACTTAGGAGATTCATATTTTGAGTAGACAACCGGCACCATACACAGACACACAATCTGTAATCAAAATCCTTGCCACCTTCTCTTTCTGACCAGCATTAGTTGCTATCTGTGCAACACTAAAATTGCTTCTTTCTTATGCAGAAAAAAGCATTCCTTGAGCCAACTGGCATATTGCCACAGGCCAACACTTTACCTCTACCCAGTTCAGAGCACAGAAAGTAGAAAAAGGTCATTCCAAGCGTCTCCTTTAAACACTGCCAGTATTGAGGTATTAGTAATCTCCATCACTTTCTGCTGTTTGTGATTACTCTCTTCAGAAGAGAGCAAAGCAAATATTAATGGCTGTGTGGGATTTTTCACTAAATGTCTCAGTCTTGATTCTCAAATCCTCTCAAGGCTTATTAAAGGACACACTTTCCTTCCCTGCCAGATGAGCTGCTGCCATTCAGCCGTCTAGCAATGCCCATCCTGAAGAGCCAGACAGCAGTTGTTTGCCCATCAAGCCTGTGAAGAGCTGTCCACCAACCACTTCAGTACTTTCTCACAGCCCCAATAATGGATGCTGTCTGATTTATTTCACCTTAATGTGTTTTTTATATTTATTTTCTTGGAACCCTTACAATTTTATTTTCTGGCTTTCAGGTGGTGCAAAGGGTTAATTAAGGAATCAGACTCCCAAAATCCTGTGTGTTTTACAGCTTGGCTAGAATCCCTCATGACTCAAGCACCTCCTTAAATCAGCCATTTAGGGTACTTTTGTGCCCTCTCCATGACACTGAGCTCAAGGTTAACAGCTTGATTTCGGGCTGAGGACAGGCCAGAGTGGTCAGTAAGGAGGGACCTGATCTTGCTTGCTGCATACACTTTACAAACTTGCATGACTACAGTAAATGAAATATCTTCAATCAAACAAAGTGTTTGTGTGAAGGTAGGCTTTTCAAAGAAAACTTAATTACTTTCTACTCTAGATATCCTTCTGTTACAATAGATTTAAAAATTAAGCAGTGATGTTTTCCAGAGCAATTACAGCTTTCAATAACCCTGACATTCTGAACAAGATTTTAAATGATCAATGTAGCAAATGGTAACATTTAGCACAAATAATGTCTACAGAAATACCAATATGCAATAATTTCTACCCAGACATTACAGTGCAGCTATGATGGGCTTGATAAAAGTAAAAAAAAAAAACTAAAGATATCTGAAGAAATTAGCAATTTACTGTTGGGGGGGGGGGGGGGGGTGTTTACAGCTTAATTAGCCTAAATTCTGCCTTAAGCTTAGATGTCAGTTTTTCATGCAAGAGTACATTCTCTTAATTTAATCAGGAATTTACTAGAAAAAAATGTCATGGCTTCCAATGTATAGTTTTATTTTGAATCTGCTATTTATATAAAGTAAAGTAACACTCTGAAAAGTAGTTACATTATTAAAATCAAAAGAGACAGCAAATGCAAGAAAATCATTTGCATTAAAAATAACAACTCAACTGGACTCTTAAAAATGAAAAGAAAAAAGAACATCAATAGCATGCTTGTCATTTTAATAGAGTTTCAACAATATTAGCCATAATCCTGGTTTTGGCTCCTTTTAATATCAGATTTTACCTTCATTTTACATCATAACTTAGGTGAAACATTTACAAATATACATACCCATAATCCAATTCAGGGTTTTAGACATCTAGAGCCCAGACTGGCAGCACTAGTCAGAAGGCAGAAAACAAACCTAGAAGGGGTGCCAGTCCACCCCAGGACAGACATATTCACATTAAGTTATGGTCACCAATTGATCTAACCGATCTGAGGAAATCAACAATGAAAATACTGAAAGCGTGGGCAACCACAGTGCCAACTACTGTGCCACCTATCTTGGTAACAATACAATGCAGCTGGTCAAGCTCAGAGGCTCTAAATTTGGGCCTTAGAAATTAGGGCCTTCTTTCCTGTAGGTAACTGTGAAAATGGAAAAAGTTAAAAAAACTAAATAATAATTAAATATCACACTGGAAATGTGTTAAATATTATTTGAATTTTATTATGTGGAATTGGATTGCTGAAGGAAAACTCATTGCGATGAAGAATATTATGAAATCTTTTTCTTTCTTTCTTTCTTTCTTTCTTTCTTTCTTTCTTTCTTTCTTTCTTTCTTTCTTTCTTTCTTTCTTTCTTTCTTTCTTTCTTTCTTTCTTTCTTTCCACAAGATCATCAGTAATACATTCAAGTAGAACAAATGACAGAAGGATATGTGTGAAATAGTAAGCTGCTGGAGCAAATGTGTCAATGTATTCCAGCCCAGAGGTGAGTGCTTATTATTGCTTGCTTGTTCGCAAAGTTGCTCTGAGACAATGCTTCGTGAAAGTGTAATGTCGATGCAAATAACTTTATTTTGTTTTTTTTCTCTCACAGATGTTGGACTGACTACAAAAACACAATGATTGCTTGATTTCTAAAATGTGTGCAAGACTTTGAAAATCCTCATAGGCAACTGTTTTCATTGTTGTCTTGTAATAAAGCATAAAGTTAAAAAATACTGAGTAATTCATTTTTCTCACGTATTTGGTTTCAATCCACTTTTTTCTTATACATACATTGCTTTTCTCACCATCTGTTTTTTAGGACCATGTGCCGAGTCTGCTCAGTGACAAAATGTAGGAAATTCCAGGATTGCAATGCTATAAAGCTGAAGGCAAGCTCTGAATCCTGAAAGGAACTGGAAATTTTTCCTTAATCACTCGCCCATACGTAGGCACTGTTTGTCCCTTAAGGTGTTTAGTCTCACAACTCATTCTGAGGCAGAGACACCTTCTGCTCGGAACTCGTATAAACATCTTTGGCATTCTCCTGTTAACATGGTTTTTCTGCACTGTTTCCAAAATTAAGAACATAAAGAAAGGTTTTGACAAGAACAGGCCATGTAGTGCAACATACAGTAGATTAGCTCAGTGATTTTTATTTGTCAGCCATGTCCACTGCAATGTTAAGTCAAGATCTGAAGGTGAGCCTTATCTGTTCCACTAGTTAACTGGCTCTACATAGTTAAAGTTCTCTATTTGAAGAAATACACAATTTTCCTAATATTTGTGCAACATTTTCAGTCAGCCCTGTATTACCCATTAAGCAAAATTAGCATGTCTCTAGAACACCAAGGGAAGGGGGGGCACCACAGATGTTTTCCCCTAGCTATCATTTCCTTAACTCTTTCAATACCACACTCTACTTTGGCCAATTTTTTTTCGTAATTTATCTTACCTGCCAAGTAGTATTTGAATCTGCATTGTTAAAAAAAATCCTTTGGTATGGGGAGTGACTAAAGTTTAAAAGTTTGAGGGTGTTGTCAGATGTCACATTTGTTCCCGTCTCTTGCCGTAAGTGTTTCACTTCCGTCAAATCTGACTGTGCTGATTTGTGTGTCACACCCTTAATCTCTCTATTTTATTATTTCTTTTACTGTTTTTTCACATTAATAAGGTAAATTTTAATTTCTTATTTCACATTTAGCACTTATTGAGACTTAATGTCTTGTCAAGTTAGCAGTTGAAGAGCTGAGGGGGCACCTTTGTTGGGCTGTATTCATTTCTTTCATTTGTGCTCTTGTGTTCTTTCCGAAGAGGTTCATTTAACAGTTGCCATACACCATAGTTATCCTATAACATATTCAAAACTGCATAAACCAAATAAGAGTGACAGAACCTGAGACAACCTGGCAGTATGAGGCGTGATGCAGGAAATGACCCACACAGAGACCACTGAAGGACACTTGATTGCTATAAAATAACCTAAAACATAGTCTTTTGGATGTGGACAAACACCCTACTGAAACACGACAAAAGCAACATTCTCTTCATAACTTTAAATTCTTCTTGTATGCCTGCTCTTCATTTCTCTTTGATTAGCCTGAAATGTTTCAATTCCTTTAGTGTTGTCATTGCTAAGTCCTAGAATAATTGTAATTATATCATCTTTATATAAAATCTTCATTTGGATCTTGATCTTTGTTTGTCCGCGAATTCACTGCCTTGTGTGGTGTTCCTGCTGTGTTCAGTAGAGGGCAGTAGTGATGGAGGAGGAGAGGAAGTGAGGCGGAGGATCGTTTGATGAGGTTGGAGTGTGGTGATTAAAGAGGATTGAACTAAAGGAGACTATGTGCTGTTTGTACTGGCTGAATACACAACACCTTGGTTGTTACTTTTGTTTACAAACACTGTCGATACCACTCTTTGTGTTTAGATCTGGCGTCGACACCACTCTTTGTGTTTAGATCTGGCATCAACACCTGCTTCATTGTCGAGACTGTGGTTTTTTGTGTTTCTATCGACCGTCGTTGGCAGCACTTCGTCCAAATCGAATGTTCACCCACTTCTTGGAGTCGGCAGTCAGAGTATATAAGTCGGACACACTTCTGTGATTTTCCATCAGTCGGCGTTTGGAGTTCAAGAAAGAAGCATTGGTTCTTCCTTACTCTTTGGATTGCCACAAAGCAACCTGCGAGATTGGAGAAAGGTTGAGAAGAGATCGTGAGAGGAAACGACTGCGTCATGAAAATGAACGGACTGTGAACGGAGAGAAGCAGAAATGCTCCTCCACCACCACATAATTACTATTCGGACAGTGATTCCGAGTAGGCTGTTCCTATCGAATCAATGTCCTAGGGTTTTGTTTTGTAATTTTGTTTCCCTTATAAAAAATCATAATGCTGTGCGACGAAGGGCCCAGTTCACGACTGGCAGCCGCGTTTAAACAGGGAGCCCTTCACAGACAACTTTAACACGTGCAACGTAGTTGGGCGCACATGGCTAGTTGAAGAATAAATATGTACTAAATCAAGTTTGTTTAGTGCAAATATGTGTTGCTTGTCATATGGAAACCATACCAGTACACATTAATCTAGATGTGACCTCAAAAGCAGAACAACTTCTAATTGCAACCATTCTTGCACTGTAATTCACAGCAATACTGCTATTGGCAGTTTCCATTCTTTTTATATCCTCTCTGGACGGGGACTGTGGTGAATCTATTTCTTCTGATCTATTTTTTATTTGCTTTTGATACTTCGATCTATTCATGTACTTTGTTAACTTGCCTAATATCAACCAATGCAGAGCTGAGAGGAATGCAACCTGATCTCTGGGAACCATCTTTTAGGCTCTGAGGAGGTAAGCTGTTCCACCCCGGGATGAGAGGGGGCGCTGACTCTAACAGTATCTTCTCGTTTTTCTCCAGCAGCAAGCCGCCATCTAAGGAGGATCCCCTAGCTACATGTTAATGGCAGAGAATCTCTGCTCTTTCTGGTTCCATCACTATAAAATGAGCCATTTCCGGAAGTTGGCATCTCATATTGACCTGACTGTCATTGAAGAAGAACTCTCTGGAGTTTTAAGGCATTGATTTCTGTTACACAGGCCAGTGTGCCATCTTTTCTTTGATGCATATTAGTAAATGGGATAACCCAGTTGGTACCCCAACTGTACAGTATTTTGGAGTACACTGGTTTCTCTTTGGTCATGCTACACCTCTCAGGAACCATCCATGGACAGGATACCAGTGTATTCCAGGGCACACTTATATACAGCCACATTATCTCACACAGAGACAGTTGCCTTTGTGATGTGCTACAATTCAAAAATGGGCCCCAGATCGGTAAAGCAACTGAGCTTTTTACCGCACTGCCATGCCACTCTCACTTGTGATTTATTTCACACATCCGAAATTTGTCTTTGTCCTTTATGGAGATTAAGGAAGCTGACTAATTAGGTATTGTATGCAGTCTTCAGTGGACTTAGCACTGCTACCTGCCAGATTCTACAGCAGCCGAGCAAATATAAACAAAAAAGTTTTTTTTAACTGAACTGGAGGATGGATTTGGGCAAGTTGGAAAAAAATAAATATCCATTGATCCAGACATATTGACCACTTGCACAAAGTCGAATAACTCACATTACAGTACATGGCCACAAAAACAAAAAGCAAGCAATGAAATTAACAACATCAAAGACAACATTTCAACCAAATTAAAAAACAAATTTACTCAAACATAGCAATATATAATATTTTGTTGTCTATTCACAAACCACTTTATTCAGGTAAGCTGAAAATCCAGAGGAAAAAAACTCAATATAAAATAAAATTCTGTCTTGCATTGGCTTAGGATGCTGCTATCGTTTATTGCCAAGTCATGCTGAAAAACATTTCAGACATATTAAGACAAGAATATCTAGTACACATCCAAGCCTCATTACAATTGTTATTTCTGCAGCACAACACACAAATTAGAATTCAATAAACAGATTACTCTTTTAAGTCTAGTCATTAAGCTGAGCAGCCATCATAGCTTCTAGATTCAATTTCCGGTGTCAGCAGCCTTCTTTCTATAGTTTCATCTGAAAATTAAGGAAACAATTAAGAATGTGTGGGCTAATTAAAGGACATTAAAACAGTTTTGTTAGAATAATCAAATTTGCTGATATTGGCGTGTGGTGACTACTAACATATTGACCTTTGAATTGAGTGCATACAACCAGACATAACAAAACTTTATTATGAGACTTTTATCATGTGGTGATTTATTAGCTGAGGGTGACTAGCCTGATAGCCATAGCCAGGTGCTGGATACAAGGAAGTCTAAGTTTTACAAAATGCTGTACTGGTAGTAGAAAAAAATCATTCCAATAAGCCACTGTGGACCTGTTTAACAGGAGATATACAATACACAAAGTATGTCACTCATTAGATACGCAGAATGCTAAACATAGGGTTGAGGAATTTTACTGAGGACACTGCGACTAATCTATTATAATAAAAAAAATCCTGGGACGAGACAAGACTTTTTAGCCTAGAACAGCAAAAAAGAGACTTGTAGATCGTCTAATTGATGTTGCTATCAGGGAAAAGTAGTGTTTCTTCCCAATGAAGAGGCGTATCTGTGAGAATTAAAAGATTTGTTGTTTAGTGAAAGTAAAATCCACATACGCGAGTGGCAGAGATGTGAAGTGGCTGGCACATAGCGCAGGCCAGGAAGGTTGGCAAGCGAAGCGAGCAGGGGGTGAAGCCCTCTAGTTGATATAAACAACAGCAACAGCAATCAAAAATCTAGAACAAATAAATGTATGTGCATTGAGTTTTCTATAGGTAGGCTAAGTGACAACTATAAATCATCCTTTAAATTTGCACTAAGCTTATCAGCTTCTACTGTACAGTATAACTGAGATTCAAAGGTGTAATATTACATAAAATTATTTGTTTAAATATATTTTAAAATAAGTTCAAACTTGTGGGGTCTATGTGCATGTTCTTATAAGAGGTATATAAGTCTAGCAAGAAGACCTTTGACAATAACTTCTTTATTTAACTTTAACACACAAACCGATCAACTGTTCTTAATTTAGTTCCAAATTATTTTGCCATTGAAGAATACCCTAATGTTCCACA
The DNA here is from genome assembly GCF_900747795.2 of Erpetoichthys calabaricus. Taxonomy (NCBI): domain Eukaryota; kingdom Metazoa; phylum Chordata; class Cladistia; order Polypteriformes; family Polypteridae; genus Erpetoichthys; species Erpetoichthys calabaricus. The sequence continues at coordinate 149,531,125 of NC_041402.2, read as the reverse complement.
TCCACTTTTTAAAGCAGTTTAACAGCAAAATACCTTGGGATTGCTCTAATAAACCTTCTTCTGTTCTGGATTTTAGATGTATTCATCCTACCATGGGGCGGCATGGTGGCGCAGTGGGTAGCGCTGCTGCCTCGCAGTTGGGAGACCTGGGGACCTGGGATTGCTTCCTGGGTCCTCCCTGCGTGGAGTTTGCATGTTCTCCCCGTGTCAGCATGAGTTTCCTCCGGGCGCTCCGGTTTCCTCCCACAGTCCAAAGACATGCAGGTTAGGTGGATTGGCGATTCTAAATTGGCCCTAGTGTGTGCTTGGTGTGTGGGTGTGTTTGTGTGGTGGGTTGGCACCCTACCCAGGATTGGTTCCTGCCTTGTGCCCTGTGTTGGCTGGGATTGGCTCCAGCAGATCCCCGTGACCCTGTGTTTGGATTCAGTGGGATGGATGGATGATCCTACCATCTGTTGCTTAGCTGTGGTTTTCTTAGACTGCCTGATTCCATGAAAAGTTAAGACCAACTACAGTACTAACTTCTCAAGCTGGACTACTAAACTTTATTGTTTGGCATGTGTTCATTTTGTTTTTACCTCGTAGTCACTCAAATATATCTCGCATATACTTATTTTTGTATGGTGGCACAGTGGTAAGTGCTGTTATCTCTGAGCTATTGAGTCTTAAGTGTAAATGCTAACTCAGTATTGTTTGCATGGAGTTTACGTTTCTTTATTGTGTTTGAACAGGATTTCCTCCAAGCAATCCAGTTTACCTCACAAGTATGTACTACAGTGCTGCCATCACTTGGTAAGTATTTGGAAAAAGATCTTTGATAAGTAATAATAATGATTAATCACTCACTCTAAACAAATCCAAATCATATTATGTGATATCATCTACTGTTAAATTCTGCTCCATTCTTGTAATATTTTTATTTTTATACTGTATTGAGGATTACTTGTGTTCTGTTCTGTGTATTGTATTGTATTGACCCCCTTCTTCTTGACATCCAACCTACCTGGAAAGGGGTCTGTCTTTGAACTGCCTTTCCTAAGGTTTCTTCCATTTTTTCCCTACAAGGGTTTTTTTGGGAGTTTTTTCTTGTCTTCTTAGAGAGTCAAGGCTGGGGGCTGTCAAGAGGCAGGGCCTGTTAAAGCCCATTGCGGCACTTCTTGTGTGATTTTGGGCTATACAATGTACAAAAATAAATTGCATTGTATTGTATTGTACTTGTCTCTACAATATAATTTTATGAATTCAATTGTTCCATTTGTGAAACACATAAAAACTCACTCTGCCCCAGTTTACATAAACGATAGGCTAACAGTGGCATTACACGTTCAAACATCTGACAGCACAACATAACATCTAGAAACAAATACAAAGTGTAACAACAAAGTAATGTGTTTGATTGATCTTGGGAAATTTTACAAGGATTTGTTTTTTGTGCAAGGTTCCCATGGCTCCACTGTGTGTTACAGATGAATGAGACACACATTGCAAATGGAGAGATTCTAGCTTTTCCAGTTAACTACAGTACATTTATTTGTGCATAAGGAGGGTCCTGTATGTGCCTCCACATGAAGTACTGTATTAATCAATGTTCAAGCTCCACTCTTTCTATTAGAAATAGTTTAAACATTAGAGAAACATGGCAAGCTGAAATGGAGGATCTCCAGAGCTGTAAGCATTTGAATAGGACAAAGCTGCTTTTTCTCATTGGACAGTAGGTTGCCTATTTAACAGATAGCAACACAAGCTATCCAAAAGTCTCTTCCTGATAAGTGAACATGAGAGAGGATTGTGAAACAGAGACAATAATACATAGCAGCACGCAAAGTTTTAGAAATGCTATAATATTTAGAATAATAGAAGATAAAGCAAGTCACAGGTCCTTCACAGTTGATTGTTAGCTTTGGCCTTTGTTTAAGATTTTGTAGCATATTCAAATTATATTCGATGGGTGAGGTTTGTTGTGATAGTGTGTACACGAGTGTATCCAGTGATGAGTGCCTTCATCAAGGGCTGCATCCTGTATTGCACTTAAAATCCAGTCCCCCATGACCATGAATTGGGTAACCAGGTTTAAATATGATATGCATATACAAGTTAACACAAGAAAAAGTTGCTCTGCACATGGTAAGTGGACTCACTCTGGCTTTAGAAATAGCAACAATTCAGCTCAAGCAAGATGGAGATCCATGTGCACATGTTGTTTTCTTTTGTTAGTTTCATTTTCCACCTGAAGCTAAGCACGTTTGGACACGGCCAGTACTTGGACGGTAGACTATGTAGGAAAGGTTTGGGTTGCTTCTGACAGAGGTGTTGGTGAGGCAAGCTGGGGGCACTTACCCTATGGTCCAAATGTGGATCAAAATGCCAGAGTGCAGTGATGGGGACACTGTGCTGTAAAAATGGCCCCATTCTTTGTATGAGACCTAAAATTGAGGTCCTAACTCTATGTGGTCATTAAAGATCCCCAGGCATCCTTGGTAAAGAGCACAGTGTATCATGATGTTCTAGCTAAATTGCCCTCCATGGCCTATTCATTCTGACCCCCTAATCACCCCCTAACTCTGATTGGCTATCCCTCTCACCACTTAACCACCTAATAGCTCATGTGTGGTGAGCGTACTAGTGCACAAATGACTGCCATAGCATCATCCAGGTGGATGCTACACATTAGTGGTGGTTGAAGTGGCTTGCCACTAACTATGAAAGTGCTTTAAGCAGTGAGAAAAGCGCTAAATGTAAAGAATTATTATTATTATCTGTGCTGGGGAGAAGACATAAATTCATACATGCTTCTTCAAGTTGATATGCAAGGCACCTAGCTCTCCATCCCACTTGCTAACATTGCCTGACCAGTCCTGTGTATCAAGTGAGCTTCACCTCAGGGTCTTCTTCCAGATGTTCCTCATATGGGAATGTCAACTCCAACATCACAACTTGCTTGGTGGACTCATATAACATTGACTGTTCGCAAGGTACTATAGTGACAACAGTCACTGGAAAACATCGGCCGGCATTTTAGGTAAACAAAGAACTGCCAATCCCTTGTTGGTTCCAAGGTATCTACAGATGTTTTCCCTGTGATTTGTGGTTGCTTGCCTGCACTAGCAAAAGCAGTCATCTACTTAGAGGGCCAGGAATGCTTGGCTATAATAATTCATGTGCTTATAGTTTTGGCCTTCAAGATTTGATCATGCATCCATCTGTAACGTCCCTCACCAAGTGATTTGGAGCTGCTGCTCAGAATGTACTCCAAATGGCCTTGCGTGGAGCACAGTAGGCAGACTAGAGACTCTGTTTTACCCCTTATGTGTAGGTTGGATGGAGTGGGTTGTACATCATACTCTGCCTAGATAAGAAATTTTATGCGATGTAGCTCAGATTTCCATATCTCCTCACAGGTTACCTTCCTCTAGACCACATTCTCCCATCTAATATGCTCCTTGTTGTCTCGTCACAATTGCCCTATGTGATCTTTCTTCCTCAACTACTGCTTTCATTTCTTGTTGAACTTGCTGCCATTCCTCAAAGTGGTTCTAATGCGGAGAGACTTAAAGGAATCCAGTCCACTTTGACCTTGTGTCATTACGCCCAAAAGCATCTTGTGGCATAGCCTTGCTTCTGTCTGTTCAACGGCCTTTTCTGCCCTTCATTTCTTTGCTGTTTTCATGCTAATTCCAGCCGCGGGCTACCTTCACATCACATATTTCATACCAGCACAGTTGTGCTTTTTGGCCCGGTGCCTTTTACTAAACACAACTAATTCCCACATCCCATAGATGTGTGTGGTAGGTTGCTTTGCAACTATTTATTGGTTCACTATAACAGAGTCTGGATATGTTTGGGAGTGTTTTGCTCTTCATTGAGGGTTTTATGGCCAGGATGATACACTTGACCTTGAAGTGGTGGAACAGGCTTTGGCTTTTTGAGACACTGAACACAGTTCAAGCTGGGTCAGTAAACAGAATTATGTATTATTAAAGTGCAAGTGCTGAATGTTTTTTTCTAGCAGTGTAGCAGTTTCCAGCATTTTCTTTATTATGCATTCTGGTGTTTGTTCCTTTAAATTAAAAATCATGATTTTTCCATCACTGACACTTCCTTGTCAATGCAGCATCAGAAGGAAAAGTGTTGTAATATAAATCTTGGATCAGTTACATTTAAAATATTCTGTTTTTCTGCAGTGGTTAAAACTATACAGTAAATATTATACAGTAAAGGATTCTTTATTTTATTATATAAGCAAATATGTAACACCCCAGTAATAATGAATACACTTGACTTGAGCAGTCATAGTTTTCATACTCTTTCTCTGTACGTTTATCATTCGTTTGCTCTGAGGTTGTTGCGCTTGCTATTTCCTGACCAGCTCTTCTTTTCTCCACCCTAGCGACCCGCATTAAAACTGATTAAATCAGTGTTTGTGTTGCAATTACTTAGTATGTTTTCTTTATTTCACTTAAGCTGGCACTTAAGTCTTCAATCTGCCTCAAGAATGATTTAAGATATGAAGAAGTAGGGAAAGTGACAGTGAAGGTGGTAGGGATGAGAACGGCACCCATATGCATGTGCCACATGGCTGCCCTGCTTGTAGAGTTAATTCTACAATAAAATAAAATAAAAAATAAATAGAGGAATAACCTTGAAGGTCAATCATCAACTCAAAAGCAGATATTAGATGTCACGTAGTATATGTGTCCCAAATTTCAGGTCAATAGGTGAAACAGTTTGCGAGGTACAGGTGATTTAAAATCCTGGACAGACAAACGGACAGCCACAGTAGCGTATTACAGTCATATGAAAAAGTTTGGGAACCCCTCTTAATTCTTTGGATTTTTGTTTATCATTGGCTGAGCTTTCAAAGTAGCAACTTCATTTTAATATATGACATGCCTTATGGAAACAGTAGTATTTCAGCAGTGACATTAAGTTTATTGGATTAACAGAAAATATGCAATATGCATCATAACAAAATTAGACAGGTGCATAAATTTGGGCACCCCAACAGAGATATTACATCAATACTTAGTTGAGCTTCCTTTTGCAAATATAACAGCCCGTAGACACCTCCTATAGCCTGTGGCAGGTGGCCGGGTGTGGTCATCAGCCGCCTGCCTATTTAAGGAGCCGCCTCCCCTCACTCAGGGCTGGAGTCGGGTGAGGAGGTTGACAAGGTCGGAGAGGAGGCAGCGAGGAGAGACCTGAAGGAAGAGAGAAGGCTGAGAGAGAGAGAGAGAGAGAGAGAGAGAGAGAGAGAGAGAGAGAAGCCTGGACTTTGGGAAACTGTTGGTGTTTGTGTGTGGCAGTGCACTTAAAGACTTTGTAAAATAGTGTAAATAAACGTGTGGTGATGACTGTAAACGTGTCTGCCTGTCTGTGTCCCGGGGCCCTCCATTAACAGGCCTTTGATGAGTGTCTGGATTCTGGATGGAGGAATTTTTGACCATTCTTCCATACAAAATCTCTCCAGTTCAGTTAAATTTGATGGCTGCCGAACATGGACAGCCTGCTTCAAATCACCCCATAGATTTTCGATGATATTCAAGTCAGGGGACTGTGACGGCCATTCCAGAACATTGTACTTCTCCCTCTGCATGAATGCCTTTGTAGATTTTGAACTGTGTTTTGGGTCATTGGTTTGTTGGAATATCCAACCCCTGCATAACTTCAACTTTGTGACTGATGTTAGAACATTATCCTGAAGAATTTGTTAATATTGGGTTGAATTCATCCGACCCTCGACTTCAACAAGGGCCCCAGTCCCTGAACTAGCCACACAGCCCCACAGCATGATGGAACCTCCACCAAATTTGACAGTAAGTAGCAGGTGTTTTTCTTGGAATGCGGTGTTCTTCTTCTGCCATGCAAAGTGCTTTTTGTTATGACCAAATAACTCAATTTTTGTCTCATCAGTCCAAAACACTTTGTTCCAAAATTAATCTGGCTTTGTCTAAATGAGCATTTGCGTACAACAAGCAACTCTGTTTGTGGCGTGAGTGCAGAAAGGGCTTCTTTATTATCACCCTGCCATACAGATGTTCTTTGTGCAAATTGCGCTGAATTGTAGAACGATGTACAGATACACCATCTGCAGCAAGATGTTCTTGCCGGTCTTTGGAAGTGATCTGTGGGTTGTCTAAAATCATTTTCACAATTTTGCGCATATGCCGCTCCTGTATTTCTCTTGGCCTGCCAGACCTGCTGGGTTTAACAGCAACTGTGCCTGTGGCCTTTCTTTTCCTGATTACATTCCTTACAGTTGAAACTGACAGTTTAAACCTCTGAGATAGCTTTTTGTAGCCTTCCCCTCAACCATGATACTGAACAATCTTTGTTTTCAGATCTTTGAGAGTTGCTTTGAGGATCCCCATGCTGTCACTCTCCAGAGGAGAGTCAAAGGGAAGCACAACTTGCAATGACCACCTTAAATACCTTTATATCTGATGATTGGACACACCTGTCTATGAAGTTCAAGGCTTAACGAGCTAATCCAACCAATCTGGTGTTGCAAGTAATCAGTATTGAGCAGTTACATGCACTCAAATCAGCAAATTACAATTTTTGCACAGCAAGTTTTTCACATTTGATTTAATTTCAAACAACTAAATACTGCTTCACTAAAAATCTTTGTTCAGAAAACACCCCAGTACTCAGATGTTCCTAGGAAATGAAAGACATACCACTGTTATCTTTTTTGTTGAAAGTATAGTCAATTATTATGTAGGCTGAGAGGGGTTCCCAAACTTTTACATATGACAGTATATAAGAAGATAAGCAAACAGTTTGTTACTGTTTCTATTTCACCTTGTTAGATGACTAAAAAGCCTTTGTTTAGTTTCCTAGTTGAGGACCATCTTATCAACAGTATCTTTGATGGTACTGTATAACAACAAGAGAGTTTACTACTAATATTTCATAAATTTTCCCTCCCATTTTAAAGCAGGCTTTTAGTTTTTTTGGTTTGCTTACTCAACCAATGTCTTGTGGCTTCTCTGCTTATTCAATTTTAATTTGTTGTTGTATAGCTCTTTTCAAAGAGTACAGGCTCAGAGCACATATATATATTAACAAAAAAAAATTCTACAGGCTCAGAGCACATATATTTATTAACAAAAAAAATTCTAACATTAAATACTAAACCCTTCAACATTATAAATAAAAAAACACAAATATCCATGTAAAGTAACAAGCCAAAAAGATAACCGTCTAAAGGGTTTTACTTAATAAAGTTGTGCTGCTATAAAGGACTGTTAGTATTACACTAATGATATAATCAGTTGACCAGGAGGAAAAAGGAAAACACAAAAAATATTTTGGAAAAACTAAACCTCTGGGTTCTTTATAATTGGAAAAGTTACACTTTTATTTTTGCTGACCAGTGCTAACTGGCTGCCTTCCTCTCATTGGCATTCTACAGTTCTGCATTCTCTTTGTGCTCCATGTTGTTTCAGCAGTCCAAACACTCACATTTTTGGTTAAGTGGCAGCTCTAACTTTTTCCCTTGTGTTTGTGGGTGTGGGTGTATGGGAGTGTGTCCTGAGCTGGCATCCTGCCTGAGCTAATTCTTGTCTTGAGTCCAGTGCTGCCAACACAGGTAACCAGCTCTTCATGACTATAATGGAAAAAGCCAATGACAAAAAAATCATTGGTTACATTTATCATACAATTGTCATTGCATTTTAATTTATTGATGTGCATAGTTCAAGAATACTTGAGAAAGAGAAAATAAGGAACTGAGAATTAGGAGTTACCATCAGAATAAGTTGATGTGTCATGATTAAAAGCTAGTTGGTGGAAGAAAAATGGCAGAAATGGTAGATCAGAGTACTGTGGAGAGAAACAGTGAAACTAAGTGTATATGTATATGTATATGTATATGTATATGTATATGTATATGTATATGTATATGTATATATATATATGAATTGTTATGTCCTCACATTAGTAGTGCTAGAAGGCCGGATTACTTTTTCAAGTTTTCTCAAAGAAAAATGTTACTCTAGCCAAGTAGGACAGAAAGATCATATGTCGTACTTTGGCAGTGATTCTCATTTCCTGTTGATAGCAGCCTTTATATGTACCAAATCTAACAGCATGGCCAAATCCAGTGCTTTCTAATTAGACTCTACCACGAATGGTTATGTCATCTGTTAACCTTTGAAGGACAGATTTTCAGTAATTATTTGAGAAGCTAACCTGAAAGTATCCCTCCAGGTAGCACATTGCTAAAATTATGGTGGTCATAGTTTCATCTGTAATAATTAATAATGAAAAAACAACCAAATGAAAATGTATGACATTTGCTGTAGATTGAGTATGTAATGTTTTCAGTCCTTCAGTTCATGATATAGGTATGGTTTGATCCACTCGACAGTAAAGGTTGTTTAGAAATATTTTAAAAACTAATACAAATTGCAAAATGAATATCAGAAGCTGAGTTGGAAAAGGTGTCATCTCTTGTCTTATACAGTATTGCCTATGCCTTTATTCAAATAATATATAATCTTTAAATGATCAGTAGTACAGTATGCCATGCTTTTTTTCTCCTGTTGCAGAAATGACATTCAACAGGAATACAGAGCGAAACAGAAATTAAGATGTCACTTTTTATTGTGTACAGTCAGCATACACATTAAAAAGTATGTAAAGGAAGAAGTAAGATTTAATTAAAGTAAAAAAAGTAAACCTTAAGATATAAAAAATTAAAGTTCTCTGAGTTTATTGTATATAAAAATGGTAGTAATACTAAAGGTCCTATTATTTGCTTTATTAAATGACTGACCAGTTGACCCTGCTTTCAGTGCATTTTAACCTCTTTCAGATGCCCATCTTTTCCTTCTGTCCTCCTGCTGTTCAAACTCCCTTCCAGTTATCTGTTATAATTACATACATCCCAGGTAACTTGAGACCAATTTTGCAGCTCTGCTTATGCATCCCTGTTGCAATCATATATGTAGTTACCTGATATCAATGTAACCTGTGCAGGAGGTTAATCTGTATGGGCTGAAGCTGTTATACACAGTGATGACTCCTGTCTTGTCTGATTATTTCAGAAGCCTGACACTTGGGTGTTCCTGCTGTGCTCAGTAGGGATGAGAAAAGAGGGAGTGAGCAGGGAGTCTATCTACTAGGGGTTACCCATATAGTGTAGCTAACTTATTAGATGGCTTCCAGGCTTTAAATGGATTAGAAGCAGGTAAGATGATACTAATATACAATACTTCCACTGCTGACAGGCAATATAAAATTAGTTCCCAAATGTTTATATCATTGTAAGCTTAATCATATTAAATAAAACGTGAGAATGGAAAACCTAACCATGTGCAACTTTAATGTATATCATCTCTCGTTTTCTTGTATTGTGAAGATGGCCAGCCTAACTGCCATAGAGAGAAACAGTAATAAATGAAGTAACTCTGGCTGTGTGTAATGGATATTGAAAGCAGATTTGTAATGCGTAGTGTGGAGACAAGTATAAATTGGGGTTAAACTTAAACAGTTGTCAAGACCCAAGAGATCACAAAAATTGTAAAGTTGATTCAATTAAACTTATGGTAACAAAGAGATCAGATTTGAATGTTCTTCCATCCAAAAACCAAAGTACAAAAATAAAAAGTTAAGAAGTTAAGAATTTCAGTCCAGTTTAGTTCGGGATGGGATCTCTAGAGCTCCATTTTTAATACAGCCCTGGAGAAAAGGACCAGTTAGGCTACAATAATGCTAATATTTGAGGTTAGCGGTTTATCTTACTAGATGAGCTGGGAGGGAGAGACCAGTTGAATTGGGGCTGTATGCATTGCTTTTTCAGCCCAAAAGGCCAAGTGATTTTTATTATAAGTTTGATTTATTTTTTTTTTAATGGAGAAGGTACAGAAGACTGGATAGTTTCTATTTTGTTGTGCTTTCATTGTACACAATTTTTTCACTAAATTGTTATTCATGTTGATTTATTCACTTTGTTATTCATTTTTAGCAGAGTGTGATTTGAACTATTTTTAAAACTTTTGAGATTTTTGTCACTTAATAAAAGCAGTTTGATTATGTACTGCCCCATTTGTGTCTACCTCCCTTATTGTTCTGCTGGCCTGGATCCTAATCATAGTGTTCCTTGATCAAGTCAAAAGATTCTGTTGCGTGACAAACACAATCAAAATCAAAACACAAAATGGCAGTGTGCTAACATCACCATATTAAAGGTAAATTAATAATAGTTGAAATGAAAATAAAAGTACAGAATTTTTGCAAAAATAGAACCTACAACAATAAAAACCTAAATCAGCGGTTCATGAACCCAGTCCAGTGGACTCCCTGTGGCTAAAGGATTTTTGTTAAAAAAATTTCAAAATCTGTGCATCATATTACCTTTGATTGATCTTAATTTCTCTTTTCTTATTCTGCATTCTGAAAATCATAACACTGTGGATTTTTATATTTATAAGACATTTAGAAATATTGTGTTTTTTTACTATAGCTTTTAACAGTTTTTTGTGTGTTTTCCTACAGTAGTGATGAAGGTGGCCTTAGTTGCATTGAAAGCTTGCATTTGTAATCTATTTAGTCAGCCAATAAAAGGTGTCATTTCACCCTACTTTCTCCTGTATCAATCTATGGCTAACATGGTACAACACTCTGTTGTGTTTTCCAATAATTTAGATTTTTGTTCTAAGTATTTTGCTCTTTCAAATGTTCCCTAACAAGGAAAATTAACAATGAGCAGAGGAGAAACTCAGACAAATGACAATGAAGGCTGAAAGGTTAGAACTACTGTACATGCCTATTAGTAAATAATAAACTAAATACCCAGAACAATGAAAATGATAATCATACAGATCTTAAAATTGAAGAAAAACACACATCCCTCTGTAACATTCATAAATGCTTGGCACATTCTAAAAAAATTAACCAAACTTAATATTTTAATTTCTACATTGTCTCCAAAACATAGAAAATGAGAAAGAAACAGTTTGCTTAATTAGACTAGTGGTCCAAATGAAAGCAGAAGCTGGCCGGAAAACAAACTTGCAGTTACACAGGGTCCCCAGGACTGTTCGAGAACCACTGCCCTAAATCGCAACAAAGGCACAATACTCGAGCACCAATTGCAGGTTTTGCCCTCCTGTCTGTGGAACAATACAAAAATACAAAAAATAAAGAAAGAAAGAAACAAATAATCCACAAAATTCTATATTTGGGATGAAAGAGAAAAAATAAATCATGAGAAGTGTTTGGATCAAGACAACATGTGAGAAGCGGGGCCAGAGGTGAAGTTTAGACTATTTTATGATTCTCATAAAACTAGTATGGGAGTGTCTATTTTTTTCTGTTATAACATTATTTTGGATTTTTCATAATTTTATTTTACTGATATTTTGTGGCATCATTTGGTGGCTTGTTTTTGTCAGACACTCCCATTTTGCGTCTGATATTGTGGTCGCACCCTTGTTGTTTATAATGACAATGTTCATTGTCCATCACGTGGTTTGGCATCATTATTACACATCATCAAAAAAACAAACCATAAATTTTAACACATTCGGCACTGTATAACAAACATTATTTAAACAGATCCACCCTCACCCCCACTGTTTTATTATTAAAGGAGTCATTTTACAATGGGAAGAATTTTTCTGCATTATTTTCTTAATTGTGTTGAATTTTTGTATTAGTTATTTAACTTAGTAAGAGAAGGAAAGCCACATTAGCATGCTTCAAAGTTTGGAAGATTGCAAAATCGTCAAACCCAAAAGACTAGCAATACATTTAAAAGCAATAAAATATTTGCATTTTTATTCAGACCCCCTAGACACAGGCTAATATTCATTGCATCCTGGTGTTTCTAACTAGAGAAAGTACCTCCTAACTCGAAGTCATTCTAGGCTCACTTAGCAATCTAGGAGAAAATGTAGAGCAAAAAGATCTTTGAGCCACATCATCACCAGACTGGATAGGTCGGCCAGAGTGTAACAATGAGAGATTAAATATATTTTTAATATAACCTGACCTTTCCCACCACCTGATCTACAAGAACATCTGTGGAGCAACGTTTCCATACTAAATGCTAAAAGGAAATGTTAAACAGCACCTCAGCTCAGGAAAAGTCACATGGCAACCAGCCCCATATACAATGACTACTATTTACAGCGGCTATTGAAATCCCTACTATGACAGATACTCACATTAAACTGAATCTGAGCATAGTCTGTGGTTTCCATATGAAGTTGTTCATATCTGGCAGGAATGGCCACAAGCTCCCATTCACCATCATTCATGAAGGCTCTCTTGTCATTTTTCACCTCTTCAAAGGATCTCCACATGGCCAAGTCTACTTCATTCACTTGGGGAAAACACAGTCCACAGATTATTTTAGTGTTAAACTGGGCATGTGATTTGGATAGCTTTTTTTTTCTTTCTTATCCCCTAAGAATTGCATAGAAGAAAGCAGTAAACCCCTAAATGTTTTAAAAACATTTATTTAAGTTGTAAAAGATTAGAGTCTAGTGATGGTTTTGGCGTGCTTTAACAAAATGGTTTGTTTCTATAGTGCCTGCAAAAACAGACAATGAACAAAGCAATCATTTAAAAAATTCCTCTAATTTGCAAAAGGTAAGAATCTAATTATTGGTAACCTGAGTGTTTTTATTAATATTTTCCTCTTGCACTTATCATAAACACATTTTTTTGCTCTGTAGTATTCATGGATAATAAATTTTAAAAAGCAAATTATACTCATTCACCTATTAGTGATTTTCCAAAGTGGGTAAATTTGTTCTGACTCAATTCAACCTCTACAGTATATACAGTAACTATTAGAAAAAAAATAAGAGATGAAGTAGAAGCTGAACAAATGCATTTAGCCCCTCATAATTCAAACATGGATGGCAAACTAAAGAATTGTAATTGACAGCATGCATGATCTAAATCTTAGGAAATGTTTATAAAGAAATTTGTGAAATATTATAAAACAAAAAGATCAGATTAGTAAAGAAAGATGCATCATTTAAGAATGGCTGTGGCCTTTAAACCTAAGTTTGCTGGTTAAATTCTCACTTACTTTCTGACCTCAAGCCAAGTTATCTAACCTTCATGTACTCACCTGCTAATACACAATAATAATAACAATTATGTGACAGATATTAGTTAAAAGTAATTCTCAACTTATGTGCATATTGCTTCAGATGATGTGTAGTACATATATGTATTACTGAATATACCTGAATAAACAATGCAAACTGTAGACACATGTGGTGTACAGAGGCTTTACATCCTGCCTAATGTAGCATAACATGCATTAAAACTGTGCAGTGAACCCAGTCTAACTGGAATAAGTTCCACCTATCCAACACTTTACAAATGTTTAAGCAGATTTGGTAATGGATGGATGAATTAGACTACATTTAATAACAATCATTAGGCTGAAATTGTAACATGCTGTGACCGACTTGAGCCTTGGTGGTTTATAATGTATGTGCAATTACATTTTTTAATATTTCTAAATTCTGTGCTGTAATGCCAGTATTAGAACTCATATCCATATCACTCAATGACGTTAATGCTGTCCAAGCATGAGACACCTCCACAGCACTACTTCTAGAAGGAGGCCCTATGCTGCCACTCAAATCATACAAACTGTGTTTGTTAGCTGATCAAGAATGAAGACAATTGTTCATCTGACCAAATATTGTCAGCCCTGAGTCACAGGAATTGAGTATTTTAAACAGCACTACTACAAAAGAAAAAATATTACTACACTATACTACAAACAGTGCATGCCCCCCTAAGACTTCCATGTTGGTCTTGTTTGCGATTTGCTATTCCTGCTGTAGTCTGCACCTGACATGTCCATTTTTTTTCTACCACTTAGCCTTTATATGAGCTTGCCTTCCACTTGTAAACTTCTGTAACACATGGGCTAAAGCTGAGCCACTCTGACATGTGTACGGTATTGGGAGAAGGTGTATCCACCAAAGCATCTGAGGTGACAACAAAGTTCATCTCTTCTTTGTGCTGGATACAAACTCTTATTAAAGAATCTGAGTTCAGGAACTCCTCCACTTCTACCTTTCCCAATTTTTGAATATTATCCCTGCATTGACTGCTGGAGGGTTAAAGCTTTGAATAGTAGGGAACCAAAGCTATTCCTGAATTTGTGATTCTGGGGTTACTGTCTGCTTGGTTTCTCATTGTATCCAGATCATGGCTTCTGGCTTCTAGAGTCTATTTTCACTAGACAAAGAACTATTAGCTCAATAGTTAGTGCCTGAGATCGAGAGATTTTGGGGGGGGTCAGACAGGCTATGTCATAATGCAGGATATTCTAAAATATTTTGGCCTGGAACAACTAATATTTAAAGATTACAAGTGGTCTAAAGTTAACTAATTTCTTTTCAGAAGTGGATTTCTTTATAAATCACAGCTGGCCTATATAGTAAATATTCTCATATTTATTAGTACATGTACCAGAGAAGAAAGACTCTCTTGACATTTGAATCTCTTCCTCCCCATGAACATTTTTAAATTGTAAGCTGTATGACATTTAGTAAAGACCACAAATTTTATGGTTATCAACAGTTTAAAATGTTAGTTGGACCCAAAAGCTCTGAAAAGGTATTTTTTTCCTTCGCACTCAGTGCATTGAACAAGGTCAGAAAGGAAACCTCATCACATTACCCCCCTCAGATGAGTATTATGAGGGGATCCATTCTTTAATCTGTTTTTTCTTTCTTTAATGTATCAGTCTCCCCACGCTTCTGGTGTAGGGCGGCTTCACGTTGTGCGTTACATTGTCTGAATGAAGCCAATCTTCTTCTATGATGGACCTGTGCTTTGGGAGGCATATAATCAAAAAAAAAGAAGAAGCAAAAAATAAAAAAATAAAAAAAGACCTGGCATTTTGAAAAGGTTAGAGGAAAGTACTGATTAAAAAAGAGAGCAGTCTTTTTCTGAAGTTTGTTTCCTGTGGCAGAAGAACTTTTTATTTTGTTACTTTTTTTTTCCGTCATTGCTCCTTCACACTGATGTTGTGATGTTTATGTTTTTGATCATTTGTATTTAACCATTTTTCCTTTGTTTACTAGTTTCATCTGATGATTTTATTCTTAAAAACTCAGTAACCATAATCCATTCCACAAGCAAATACATTTGTCAAAGTACATTTTTATTTTCATTTCTTTATGTTTTGTTAATCTAATGGGGCAATTCAGGGTAGAGAAGACAGAAGTAAAAGAAGACATCCTTCATACAAGCTGAGCATGTGTCCGTGAGGAAAAAACAGGAAAGCCTCCGTGTTAATAAATTAGCCTATGAGAATAAGCTGCCCACACTGTCTGACTGAAGTAAACATGGGATTAAAGACAAATAAATCTTCTTTGTTATAAACATTTCCAGAAGCCATACCACCTGTACTTCAGAACAGGCAATCCACATGAAGCTAAGCATGTTTGGGTCTGGCCAGTACTTGGATAGGAGACCAAGTAGGAAAAGCTTGGGTTGCTGCTGGAGGAGGTGTTGGTGAAGCCAGCAGGGAGTGCTTACCATGTGGTATGAATGTGGATCCCAATGCCTTTTTGCAGTGACGGCGAAAATGTGCTGTAAAAATGGCGCTGTGCTTTGGATGAGATGTAAAACTGAGGTGTTAACTCTTTTTTTTGGCAGAAAAGATGCCTGAGCATCCATTATAAAAGAGTAGGGTGTATCCCAACATCCTAACTAAATTACTCACCACGGCCTAGTCACGGCCTACCCATTATTACTACTGCTCTCTAATTGTCTGTCTATCTCTCTCACCCCTTCACCATCTAACAGCTAATGGGTGGTGAGTGTACTGGCACAAAATGGCTGCCATCGCATCTCCCAGGAGGATGCTGCACATTAATGGTGGTTGAAGTGGCTTCCCACTCATTATTTAAAGTGCTTTAAGTAGTGTGAAAAGAATTATATAAATGTAAAAAAAATTAATAATTATTATTATTAAATTAGCCACAGACCAGAGGAAGCCACACTTTCTACAATCTGACCACAGTTTCTTGTTAAGAAAACACCAGAAGCAAAGGAAGACCATTCTACAATATTATTCAGAGTGCATCCCTTCCAGTAGGTAGTGTATAAGTTGTGGTAGTGTAGCTTCAAAATTTTAATTAGGGCTGCAAGAAAGTTTTACCTGCTTCATGTGGTTGTGGTCTGAAATATGGATTTATCTGATGATATATTGCTTAGAGGAATTTCTTAGACATGTAAATATTGGATTACGAGAAACTAGAACCTTCACCACAAATGAGCGACATGATCTGACACATTCCTGTGACTCAGTCTTGTGTTAGATTACACCAACTGCACAGAGCAGGACACCAAAGTAGAATACAGTTAGAGTTTTCTGATGCTTGTGACATATCAACTAACAAGAAGGAAGACTTAACATAGAAATAAATTGATGGAGCTAATGCTGTTATGGTATAAGTGCATTATTTTCTGTATTACTACGTTAGCGCTGAGCTATTTAGTCACCGAACGATTAAATTGATGATTACTGGGGATACATGTCCTTAATGACTCTTCCATTAATTATTGAAATCATTTAATCCAGTTCAGGGTTTCTATGACCACAGTCTGATTTTTGAACCCAGGGTTCTGCATCAGTGTGGTAGCAGAATTAACCACTGTGTCACCAGATCATAATTATGTGGCTTTTAAAGCAGAGTATAAAGTGGAACTAGACAAAATAGTCCCCTCAAATCTGTGAAAGAAGCTATAATAAGATAAGACTTCAATTTAGTAGTTACCAGATGACATCATGAAGTCACACTGTCAGGCTAAGATAATCAAAACCTTGTATTTAGAACAAACCTTTACCCAACTAACTTACAAAATCAGGACACATAACAATAATAATTTGCTTACTATGATATCTTTACAGATGTAGCACCCAGAGATTAAATAACTTTGTAATTCAGAGGTTTAGAATAACAGGCCACGAGGACAGTTAAAGCATACCAGGAGATGAACATCTATATATATAATTCACTAAGCCGCCGACAAGTAGCCACCCATGGAAAGCACGCAAGAAAGCCACGCCCACCAACTCTAAGACCATTGTATACGACGACAACTCGCAGAGCCACGCCCACCAACTCGGACGCAGCAACTCACAGAGCAGAGCGTCATTCACGTTTGTCTCTGCTACACTCCACATGCACCTCTGAAGAAGTATGTTTGTCACGGATGTGAATCGCTGTATGCGGCGTGTAGAACAGTTTGCGAGGGGTATCCCATGGTCTTACAGTTGGTGGGCGGGTCTCTGTTAGTTGCTCTTGCGAGGTTCAGTCTCTCCCTGTGCATTTCCTGTGCGACACACACACACACACACACAGACAGCGCCAGAGAGAGAGAGCCGCACACACACAGACAGCGCCAGAGAGAGACAGACGCACACACACACAGAGACAACGAGAGAGAGAGCCGCGCACACACACAGGCAGCGCCAGAGAGAGAGCCGCGCACACACACAGGCAGCGTGAGAGAGAGACAGAGGCACACACACAGGCAGTGAGAGAGAGAGAGCCACGCACACACACAGGCAGCGCCAGAGAGAGAGCTGTGCACACACACACAGGCAGCGCAAGAGAGAGAGAGGGCTGGACTCATAAGGTAGGAAGGCAGTTAAAGAATGCACTGGGCTTGATTTTGTTTTCACTTCTGTTTACAGCGATTGGTTCGTAGTGTGCATTTTTGAAATGTTACTTTTCTTGGTAATTTATTAAATTACAGATTTTTTCAAATGTTCATTTTTTGTTACTATAGTGCAAACTATTGCAGTGTTAGTTTTCTCTGTTGTTCAAGGTTTACTCAGTGTTATTCAATGTTTTTACATTTAGTTTACTATTACGCTGTGCATTCTATGGTTTAATTAACTATATTTGTGCTTAAAAACTTACAAAAATATATATTTACATACAATTCGTATGGTCTGGAACGGATTAATTGTATTTACATACAATCCTATGCGAGAAATTGCTTCAGTTCACGACCAAATCGGTTTACAACCAGAGTTTGGGAACGAATTATGGTCATGAACCGAGGTTCCACTGCATTCTTTTCGGTTATGACGCATGACCGTGTCCACCATCGCAAACTGTTTTACACGCCATGGTCTTAGAGTTGGTGGGCGGGTCTCCGTGAGTTGCTCTTGCGAGCGGGCACATGTCCAGGCGGTGTGTATGCTTCGAGAACAAGGGTGGACGTGGCAGGACCATCTAAGAAGAGGCATGTTTGTTGCGGATGTGAATCGCTGTATGCACCGTGTAAAACAGTTTGCGAGGGGTATCCCATGGTCTTAGAGTTGGTGGGCGAGTCTCTGTTAGTTGCTCTTGCGAGCGGGCACATGACCAAGCAGTGTGTATGCTTCGAGAGCAAGGGTGGACGCGAAAGCACCATCTAAGAAGAATCATATTTGTCGCAGATATGAATCGCTGTATGCAGCATGTAAAACAGTTTGCAAGGGGTATCCCATGGTCTTAGAGTTGGTGGGCGGGTCTCTGTTAGTTGCTCTTGCGAGCGGGCACATGACCAAGCAGTGTGTATGCTTCGAGAGCAAGGGTGGACGCGAAAGCACCATCTAAGAAGAATCATATTTGTCGCGGATGTGAATCGCTGTATGCAGCATGTAAAACAGTTTGCGAGGGGTATCCCATGGTCTTAGCAGTGTCTATGCTTCAATGTGAATCGCTGCATGCAGCGTGTAAAACGCTTTATTGTATGTTGCTCTCTCCAGAGTAACATCTTTTCATTCACTTAGAGTCATATCCTCAAAACCAACCCCATTTGGACAACTGTGTCTTTCAGGAAGTGTTCACCCATCAATACATAATTATGCGGCGTATGCTATGCCGCGGGTTGGCTAGTATACAGAATAAAAGGCAAATATCAAAAACCAAAAACAGTTGAAAATCCTAGCCAGAAGTCAATAAATGCACACACAGTCTTTTAGAAGCTATCCACAGTCTTGGACATTAATTAACACACAGCACTGGCTGTTAATGCCTCATATGTGTGATGTCATGAAACACAACAACACAAACCACTCCCCAGCAACCAAAATAGTGCCTTAGTAACAGAGCCACAAAATGAGAGCATCCATGAAAACTAAAACTACAGTATATTAAATACAAAACAAAACATTAAAAAAATAACTGTATTCCATTGATAATTTACCTTGAAAGTCAGCCAGCCATTTTCTAACCCACTTAGTCCTGAACAGGGTCACGGAGGGTGCAGAAGCCAATCCCAGCTATCAAAGGATATAAGGCAAGAACAAACCCTGGACAGGGTGCCAGTCCATTAACACACCCCAACCACACCATAGGGCCAAGTTAGCATCACCAATCCACCTAACCTCCATGTCTTTGGACTTTGGGAGGAAACCAGAGCACCAAGAGAAAACCCACGAAAACACGGGAAGAACATGCAAACTATACACAGGAAGGACCCAGGACGTCAACTTTGGTAACAATAAAAGAGAGATTTCTTGTGTGCCACCTACAGTTGACAAAAGGCAGTATCTAAATAGAGGGACCAGAAGAAGAGACTTTATTGTAAGACAGGATAAAGAGTCATTGTCGAAATCAGTTCTAGCTTTCAGTATAAACAAAAAAAAAATCGGAAACCAAATTCAAAGTCCAAAGAAATATTATTCACAAAAATCTCAATCACAATCTCAGTTGTCAACAATACTGACCTTTACACCTTCACACCAGTGACAAAACACATCACACATTCCTGACTGTTTTACCCTAACAATGAGGCAGGAATAACTAACAAAACACCCACTAACTTGGTGGTGCTTACAGGAATCCACAATGGTGTTGCAGGAAGATGTGAAAATATTTTAACAATGTAAATCAAAACAAAAAAAAAAGTGTTAGAATTGAATTTGTCTGGTATCAAAACCTTGAAACAGATTTACAACTTTTGTCTAAAACCCAAGGAAAGTTTAGGAAAAGTAAAATAAAATGACTAATCATAACATTTTAAGGTTTAAAACTTCTATAAATTTGACTTTAATATTTTAGAAAAAATCACTACAACTGTAGAATTTTTTTAAAGGATCCCAAAGCACAACAGAAATGGTCAAACAGTGAATCTGAAGTAGAGAATGTTTAATATTCTGCACTTTCAGTCCTACGTTATGCTGTAATACTGTTCATATAGTGTAACCGTATTCCTCTGTGGCCAAAATAGTATGGTATTGGGTTTGAATGATTGCACTCATCATTTAGATTAGTTATTCATACATGCAATATTTTCTTTCATATTTTTTAATTTTCTGATATAATGGCAATACCCATTATATACAGTACCCACTCTCAAATGCTTACCCATGCAACAATCCCACAGACCTATAAAGAGGCCCTTTTCAAATTATATAGGGTAGTCAGAACCTGAAGGCAAAGCATAACGCACATCAAACCAGCAGAATGGGGAATACCTCATAGGTTATATATCAGTAACTATACACTTTAAAATTGTATATCTAAATTATTAATTAAACAAATTATAGTCCATTCTCATTTACACAACTAGAATTTGAAAATGTTATTTTACAGGGTGCAGACATGGCTAAAGCAATAACATACTGTGAATTTCTAGTTGTTTATTTCCTAAAAGTATTTGAATTTGGTTATTTCATTATTTTTACCATAATTAAAATAAAGGAGTATGGGTTTTGTTTGGTTATATTGATACTTTGATTCCTAGTTTCTGACATTCTGCTTAGCTTCTTTAACATTTGCATAACGTTTTGGTTTCGTTGTTTTGATCATTTGTCATTTTGGTAAAAACAATAGTTTGAATTTATTGCCTAAGTCCTCCTGGTTAACTTTTTTCAAAAATGTCCGTTTTAACACAAGCTTTTTTCCCATCAGGCATAAAACATGACTAGTAAGCACATTGATAAAAGATTATTATCATTACTGCTAGCAAGATTCATAATCACAGGACACCTGAATGGTCAGAGAATATTAATTTTGAGCTGATGTGTTTATTGATTAAAGGTAGTGTAGCAATGTACCTACAGTATGTAGCAAGGCGCTGTGTGTCTGCATAAGTTATTGCTCTGAAGAATTAGTCGCCTTATCATGGGTTCAGCATCTGCAGTTCTGAGTCACTGTGGTTCAATATTATTTTTAAAAAATCCAGAATATTCCTGAAAAAGAACATTTGAAATTCCTGCATGCAGCGCTGCCTGCTAAATGTGCACAGAGAACAACATGTGTAGGTTAATGCTGCTGAGCCATGGCATACCCAAGCACAGCCAACCCTCACCTCAGTCCTGCTGTATCAGTTCTTGTGTTCACTTCATGTATACAATCGTGTTTATGCTTTTATATAAGTCCTGAACATCTGTGGCTTTTGCATATCTGCGGGGTATTCTGGAACTACTGTATATACCTGCGGAACTGAGGCTGATTTATGGTACAGTCTTGGTAATTACATAACGTCTGGTCAAGATAATATTTCTTTGAAACGAAAAGCACTATGAAAGACAAAAATGGAAAAGAAATTCATAGCAAGCAGACACTTACACAAATATGTCTCTTGTGATTGTTCTTATTTGTTCTTATTGAACCAAGTTAAAAGATATTGTTAATGTTTTTGTCTTTAAGGCTAATGATGTTACCTGTGTGGAGCCAGCTCCTAAAGGTCAAGGTGCAGTTCTGCTTGTCAAATGGGAACGCATACATTTCCAAACTGCAGGCAGACACCACTTGAATTGGTTTATAATTCTTGACCACGCCGGAGGAGTTCACGTAGACATAAGGAAGATATGGTGACCTTCCCACATCGACACTGCCAAGTTTAAGAAAGAAAAAAGATCTATTGATATGATGCCTTACACAGTGAACACTTTGACAAAAGAGTCTATTAAGCAATCAACAATTTCAACTATAAAGCCAACAAATTTTTAATCCCATTGCTTTCTATTAGGGTGTAGCATGAAGAGTAAGTCATGAATCAATAGAGTGTGATGGTCAAGGCAAAATCATTTTCTGTTTATTTGCCTTTTAATTGTATCTTGTACATACAATGGTATTAATTGGCATCATGTTTAGGACAGACTTACAATGTGAAGTATGAACTTTAATGGAGCTCAAGGAAAGGCTACATATATAATAGTGTTCTTTTTTTGTATATAATTTCTTTTAACTTGTCTTCATCTGAGTTAATCTTTTCCATGCTGCTACTGTGTATCTGAAAATCATGATGAATAAGCATGGATGTCCCCTTGCTTTGGTCAGAGACAGCTACCTAGCTGTAACCTACATTAACAGAAAGAGCTACATAAGAGCAACAGGAGAAGACAAAAAGAGTCCAAATACTGAGGTTTTGCAAGTGAATTGTAGGAGGTATCAACAATCCCATGAAGAAAGGAGATTGGCTATCTAGATGGATTCACTAATTGTTAATAATATGCCTATTGTGTTAAGTTACTCTTGTTA
Organism: Erpetoichthys calabaricus; assembly: GCF_900747795.2. Taxonomy (NCBI): domain Eukaryota; kingdom Metazoa; phylum Chordata; class Cladistia; order Polypteriformes; family Polypteridae; genus Erpetoichthys; species Erpetoichthys calabaricus. The sequence goes on along the minus strand of NC_041402.2, from coordinate 149,508,641 downwards.
GGTTACTCTTGAGAAGTACAGAAAGATTTGCAGGGGCCTATGCAACTACCATGGCTAATCTAGGGGCCTGGTTGTTGTTTGTTATAAAGCATTGCTCTTCAAAGGTGTTTTTTAAGCCAGAAGAAGGTTATCCTCAGAACTAATTTGTTTTACAGAGAGTCATTAAGACAGACTTTGTAGAAAACGTAAGCATAGGTTGTATTAGTCTGTAGCACTCGGCGGGGTTTGTCGCCCGCCCGGGATGCCCAGGAGGAGCGGAGGAGGGCTTGTGCCTCCTACAGGACACGAGGGGGCGTCCTCCCTGGTTGCCTTGGGGACCACGGGTACAGAGCTTGGAAGCTCAACCCTGCAGGGGCCCGTGGTCACCGCCAGGGGGCGCCCGATGCCTTGGGAGCACTGGACCTCAGTACTTCCGCCACACCCGGAAGTGCTGAGGGGAAGAGGATTGGGGACACCCGGTGGACTTCTGGATACACCGACAGAGCTTCCGCCACACAGGGGTGTGGCTACAGAAGCCCTTAGGATGCACCTGGAGCCCATCCAGGGTGTATAAAAGGGGCCGCCTCCCTCCAGTCGAGGGCAAGAGTCGGGTGGAAGTGGACGAAGCTTGGTGGAGAGGAGTGGAGGCGGACCAGAGACATTTAAGGCATTGTGTTGTGGCCAGGACTTAAGGGGTGATTGGTGCTGCAGCACTGGGTATTGTGCTCACCATTGTTGTAAATATTAGTGTAAATAAACGTGTGTGTGGTGAATCAACATGTCTACCTGTCTGTGTCTGGGCTGTTCCCCACAATGGCATCCCAGATGGGACTCTCTGCCTGGTGCAAGGCAGGGACCCCAAACAAATAATTTTGTGGGCAGTCCGGAGCAGCAGGTTAGCCCACACACGCGCCGCGGGAGCGGTGCATGCACAACCCCGCGAGAGCGATTCACCTCATGGCCCGCCACCGGTTCATTAATCGGCCGTATTCCCCTGGTGCGGGGTGAAGATCAAGGACGTTGCCGGAGTGCAGCAGACTCCAGCAGGCACACTGTCACTAAGGACGTCCGAGGCAGCAGTGCGACGAGGACGGCAACACGGAGGGACGAGACCCGGGAGGTGAGTGCCCTGCCTAATGGCGATCAGCCCCGCAGGGGCAAGCTTACCTTTTGTGTTGCAGGCAGGGATTGCCTGGGTCTGCGTCAGTATCAGAGAGATGCTGTGCCTCAGGCTGTCGTCGGCGCCAAAGCGGCAGCATGCTGTGCCACGAGAAAGGAGTCGCTGCAGCTCGATAAGCAGCAGCGGCTGCTAGATTCCAGGAAGGCTTGTAGCCGCACCAGGAAACAAGGAAACAGAGCCAAAATGGCCACGGAACGGAAGTCCCTCCCTGTGACAGGCACGGGATTGGACGGTGTGTCCTGTGAGCCCGCCGATGATTGGATGGAGGCGGGCCCAAGGAGTGTCAATCCCGGGCTGAGGAAGGACCCGACGGGGCCAGTGGGAAGGCCCCTCAGAGAGCAGCCGGCGGATATGCCTGACAAAAAGGTAGGGCAACTGCCGACTGACTCTCTGTGCTTGCCAGCGGCTCTGCGTGAGCTGGAGGAATGCCTGCAGCCCACAGAGTCGCTTTTACAGGTGGTGCGCGTCCTCCGGAGAGGATTGAAGGAGCTGGAGGTGAAGGCGGCCGCGTCTGTGATGACGCTGCGACAGTGGGCAGATCGGCGCGGCGCTGGAGTCTTCAGATGGAGGGACGCGGCGGGGAAGGTGAGTGAGACCGACCCTGTAAAGAGAAAGGGAGATCCCACCAATGGGGACCGTGATGTCAGTGATCGGAATCATGTTGGTGGGTCTCTGACAGCGGATGCGGTGGGGCAGGCTGCTTGCGAGGTGAGGGGAGAAACAGTGAGAGGGCAGAGCGGACAGGGGCTGATGAGTGCCCTGGGACCTAGCGCCCGATGCCCAGAGCCCGCGGCAGTCTCCCGTCGCTCTGCATGGACGCAGATGGGAACGGGACTGTGCATTTGTCATGCGCCAACTCAAACCATCAGGGCGTCCAGGAGGGAAAGGAGGGATCGAGGGCTGTGTGACGATTCCTCCAACAGGAAAGGACGTGCAGCTGGGTGCGCGCATCCAGTGAAGGGCCACTCCCCAGAGACAGTGGAAGGGAGAGAAAAGCAGGCGGTCCCATCAGCTGGAGGGACACGCAACCTGCGGAGGAGGTTCCGAACAGGCAAGTTCCGGGGTCCTTGTAAAAGGGGGGAGCACTGCCAGTGCGCGGCACAGAGGGACACCAGGGAAGGGTGTCCAGGCAGCGGCTCTGCCCCTGTGTTTCTGTCTGTTACAGGACTGGACCCGGGACGAGCAGTAGGACCTGCTTTGTGGGAAGCCGACCCTCATCAGATGGACCGTCTGGCGGACGACATTTCGCTGGCGATGGGGCAGCCTCACAACTGGCGGAGGCTGCGGAGGCACGAGCAGCGCAGAACAGAGGGGCGCGACGGCCTCGGAGAGGGTGCCAAAAAAGAGAGTTCCAGGGTGCCGGAATGGACCCTGGACAAGTAGTAGGAACCACTTCGGGGTTGAACCGCCCTAACGGGGTGTGTCGCGCGGACCAATGGGTCTTCACTGGCGTTGGGGCACTGTGGCACCCGGCGGGGTTTGTCGCCCGACCGGGATGCCCAGGAGGAGCGGAGGAGGGCTTGTGCCTCCTCCAGGACACGAGGGGGCGTCCTCCCTGGTTGCCTTGGGGACCACAGGTACAGAGCTTGGAAGCTCAACCCTGTAGGGGCCCGTGGTCACCGCCAGGGGGCGCCCCGATGCCTTGGGAGCCCTGGACCTCAGTACACATGTGAAGTGCTATAAAGTGGCTCAGGTTGTGTAATATTATAACTATTGCAAGTTTACAGTGAGGTAATTGTATTAATAAGTACAAACAGTTCTACAAGGAGTACTTGATGGACTGATTGAGTGCATTTATAGTTCTTGGGATGAAACTGTTTTTAAACTGCAATGTCCGAAAGGCTCTGAAGCGTTTGTCGTATGGAAGCAGTTCAATAGACTGTGCGCATGGCTGAGGCAGTGTGTGCTTAATACTGTATACCGATAATTATCTTTCCGATCAGCTGTTGTAGAGCTGTGATTCCCCACTCAGATACAGTGAGATAAATACTTGATAGTAATAATGCTAAAGCAGCTATGGTATTTGGAATAGTTTGGCCATTCCATGGATTATCATATTGTTACAGGTTAATTACAATCAGATGCCTTAAACTAATAAACAATATGCGTTTAATTTCATTGTATTTGATAAAGCCATGTCAGGGATGTGGATCTAAAAAAGAAAAAGAAACCACACTGGAACAAAAGCACTGTTTTGACGCTGGGTGCCGCCAGTTTGCAAAACCGAGATGAGAACTTACGTACAGCAAGGATTGAGTTGGCGTGAAAATGTGCGTGGCTTTATGCCAAGTTTAGTTTTTATACATCGCGATGTGAACGTGGAAATGGGAGTATGCAACATTTTATAATGCCATGCGTAGAGCTCACACTATAACATGGCGTAAGCACAGAAGCAGATATATTTGTACACACAAAAAAATCAAGATGCATAAATCTGTGCGAACGCCAACTTCCATGTTCTTCTGCTCCATAAATCCCAGTCACAGTGAAAAGTAACACACGTGCACATGCCAAGACAATGGCAAAAGCACGAGGGAAAATAGAAGAATTTCAGCGAATACTAAGTGGAGGCAAGGAAAAACATACTATTTGTTGGTTTAAACAGTGGTATAAACAGCAAAAGGAAGTTGATCGAGTGACATAGCGTGTTGGAGAAACTCGAAAGCTCAAGTTCACAAAGTCGCACAGTGCCCAAAATTAAAAAGAAGTTGTCACATATCAAAGTTGCCATGAAAAAGCGAGTCGCAGCCAACCGTCTGAGTGTTATATGAAAGCTTATTAGGGTACAGAGAAAAATAAAGGCACACAGTGAGAAAAAAAGCATGAAATGTCAACTTTAATCTCGCAATTTCCACTTTAATCACATAGTTTATATTGTCATTAAAGTAGAACATCATAAACTCCATCTTAAAATCATTTAATTTACTAGTTTCTCAAATCCCATCATAACTAAAGTAGCACGTTAAATGCTTTGTTTTGTATTTGATCTTCGATGTGCTCTATGTGTGTGAATCACTACGTGCTTCCGGGCTTTCTCTTCCTCCGACAGGACACAGAATCCATTACATTCGTAATATTACAGCTCTCTGCATAATTAAAATACTGAGATGTATAGGTGATATCATTTTCATGATGATAGGAGTTAAAGCATGTTATTAATCATGGGAACACGGTGGCGCAGTGTGAGAGCAGTTCAAATAGGCAGCATGGCTGAGGCAGCGTGTGCTTGATGCTGTGTAGATCTGTGATTCCCCACTCAGATATAGGGATAAAAATACTCCAAGTGGTGCAGTGAGAGTAATATGGAAAAAGATGATCCGCTGTGGTAACCCCTAACAGGAGCAGTAACAATGCTAAAGCAGCTATGGTATTTGGAATACTTTGGCTATTCCCTGGACCATTATATTGTTACAGGTTAATTACAATCAGATGCCTTAAACTAATAAACAATATGCAGTTAGTTTCAGTGTATATGATAAAGCCGCGTCAGGGATGTGGATCTAAAAAAGAAAGGGTAACCACTCAGGAACAATAGCACTGCTTTGACACTGGGTGCATCAAAGGATTAATAAAAGCATTATGTATACTAGTTTTGATATATTTTCTAATGTTGCAGTACATAGCTGGCACATGGTTGTTGATTTTTTACAGGTATTAGTGCCATATAAACTTCAGGACTCATACACATTGTTAAAGGCTTAGCCAGCTTATTAAGTCCACTGAGTGCTGTTGCATTGAGGATACATTTGTCCAAGAAGAAGATTTTGTTTAGGACCCTGGTTTGGCTAAGGGGCGGCACTGCTCCAAGAGACTCTTTCCATCACAACTGTATCTACAGTATTATAATTATTAATGTTGTTCTTCTTTATGGGGTTTATCGTGGAATTTTCCAAATTTAATAAAATTTGAAGTGATTTACTTATTTTACTTAAAACTTAAAAAATCCAACACATTACATTGGACAACGTGAAATTGATATGGCTTTGCTGTTTTTGGTGATGTTCTAGTTTATATCTTTAGATATAAAAACATAAGAACTGGGAATCATTCACATGTGAACAATAATTTAAAAACTGAGCCTTAAAAAATTCCTCCATAGATATTGGATAGAGGACCTGAGAAACAAACAGACTTACAGCTATGGTGTTAGGAGTCCACAGAACCGCTTTGACAAATTATTCTGAGATATAAGGTGCAGTTAATAATATACGCTTAAGTGCGTGCAGAAGGAACTCCGAGTCCAGCTCAGGACAGTGAAGGAGCAGTACAGGAGAAAGCTGGAGCAGAAGTTGCAGAACAACAGCATGAAGGAAGTGTGGGATGGGATGAAGATCATCACTGGCTGCAGCTCGAAGCAGTGTGCCACCATCGAGAGAGATGTGGAGAGAGCAAACCAGATGAACAACTTTTTTAACAGGTTTGACCACCCTAACCCACTCTCACCTCAGAGTACTGCACCCTCCAACCATCCTTCTGCTGATACCAGCATAGGAGAGTTTCCCCCAACCCACAATTACAGCAGCGCAGGTGAGCAGAGAGCTGAAGAGACTTCATGCCAGCAAAGCAGTGGGTCCAGATGGAGTATCACCACGACTGCTGAAGGCCTGTGCGTTGGAGCTGGGGAGTCCTCTACAGCGCATCTTCAACCTGAGCCTGGAACAGGGGAGAGGCTTTGGAAAACATCTTGCATCACCCCCATCCCAAAGATATCATGTCCTAGTGAGCTGAACGACTTCCGGCCTGTCGCTCTGATGTCACATGTGATGAAGACCATGGAGCAGCTACTGCTTCACCACCTAAGGCCACAGGTCTGCCATGCCCTCAACACTCTGCATTTCGCATACCAGGAGAAGGTGGGAGCAGAGGATGCCATCATCTACATGCTACACCGATCACTCTCCCACTTGGACAGAGGCAGTGGTGCTGTAAGAATTATGTTTCTAGACTTCTCTAGCACCTTCAACACCATCCAAACTATGCTCCTGACAGAGATGGGAGTAGATTCATACCTGGTGGCATGGATCATGGACTATCTTACAGACAGACCTCAGTATGTGCGTCTCAGGAACTGCACGTGTGACATTGTGGTCAGCAACACAGGAGCGCCGCAGGGGACTGTACTTTCTCTGGTCCTGTTCAGCCTATATACATCGGACTTCCAATACAACTCGGAGTCCTGCCACGTGTAAAAGTTCGCCGACGACACTGCTATCGTGGGCTGCATCAGGAATGGGCAGGAAGAGGAGTATAGGAACTTAATCAAGGACTTTGTTAAATGGTGCAACTCAAACCACCAACAACTGAACAACAGCAAAACCAAGGAGCTGGTGGTGGATTTTAGGAGGACCAGGCCCCTCATGGACCCCGTGATCATCAGAGGTGACTGTGTGCAGAGGGTGCAGACCTGTAAATACCTGGGAGTGCAGCTGAATGATAAATTGGACTGGACTGCCAATACTGATGCTCTGTGTAAGAAAGGACAGAGCCAGCTATACTTCCTTAGAAGGCTGGCGTCCTTCAACATCTTCTATGCAGTGGTGTGCTGGGGAAGCAGCATAAAGAAGAGGGATGCCTCACGCCTGGACAAACTGGTGAGGAAGGTAGGCTCTATTGTAGGCACGGAGCTGGACAGTTTGACATCCGTGGCAGAGCGACGGGCACTGAGCAGGCTCCTATCAATCATGGAGAATCCACTGCATCCACTGAACAGTATCATCTCCAGACAGAGGAGCAGCTTCAGTGACAGACTGCTGTCACTGTCCTGCTCCACTGACAGACTGAGGAGATTGTTCCTCCCCCACACTATGCGACTCTTCAATTCCACCCGGGGGGGTAAACGTTAAAATTATACGAAGTTATTGTCTGTCTGTATACCTGCATTGTTATTGGCATTGTTATCACTCTTTAATTTAATATAGTTCTTTATCAGTATAATAAAGTATAATAAAGTATCTATCTATCTATCTATCTATCTATCTATCTATCTATCTATCTATCTATCTATCTATCTATCTATCTATCTATCTTAAAGATCCAAAATGTAAAGATACAAATAGAAACTCCAGGGCATTACCGAGAATAACAGTACTGACACTAGACCTGGTGGTGTGTGTAGTAGGGCAGTATAACAGTTAAGTATGGAAGTTCAGTGTGATGTCACTTTGGTGACCAGCAGGAAAGGAAAGGAAAGGATTTAGACAGATAGGCCGAAGTATCAAACTCAGATTCTGAAGGTCCACAGTGTCTACAGGTTTTCTATCCAGCCATTATCTTAATTAGTAACCAGTTGCTTCTAGTAATTTAACATAATTCTTTAACCTTAATTATAAATGACTTACTTGTTTTTTTCCTTAACTGTCAGCCAAACAATAAAAAGATGTAAGTAAGCCAACAGATGACCTGCTAACTCAGAGGACTCAAACAGTCCTGAAGGGACACCAATTTTATTCATTTAATTTCAATCAATTATTTAACTGATGATAAAATCAATTATTTAAGTCAGTGGCTTTATATTGCTCTCATTCTGCAACACCAGTCTTTACCAATACTGATTTTCTAAGATCACCATCCAAATGCTTTGCTTTTATTGAGGTAAATAGTGCATGAAAGACACCAGTGCAAATGGCACCTGAGTTAGCCTGCTTGTCTCTTGACTCACTTTGCATCTCATTATTGTGCAGCTGTTGCTTAAAGAAAAAAGTGAAACAATTAAAATCAAGCCAATAAAGTATTGTATGTTTCATTAGCATTAGTTATCTAATAAATAACCAAGAAAGTTTGTTTGTCCTGATGTTTAGCACAATCGTCAAGTGGGAGGAAGAGTAAATATGTAAAAGCTTCATGATTAATAAAAAAGGTTTAAATGCGTGAACATGATTTGAAAAATTAAGGAATACCCAAAAATAGTAAATTCTAATTTAATTCGGGAAAAAAAATTATATACCAAGGTTGTGAGAAATGTGGCAACACTATCATATCATCCACACATAATCAAGGCTACTATTTTAACCAGAATCAGAAAGGGAGAAGATATTTTTATTCCATGTATACCTAGGTTTTCTAATTAACTCCCTTTCAAATTCAAACAACTTGAATTTCCAATACGTCTTGCATTTGTGATGTCCATAGATAAAGTGCAAGGACAATCACTTAAAGTTACTGGAGTTTACCTCAAAGAAATGTGCTTTTCTCATGGCCAGCTATACTGTATGTTGCCTGTTCCAGAATAGGATGTTCTTGCTCCTAATATTGAAACGAAAAACAATGTGTACCATAAGGCACTCTTAATCTGTTATTCGTTAATAATAACAGTTTCACTTTTGAACAATATTCAAATAATAAGTTAATTGCCAAATAGTAAATAACCCTAATCTGAGCAACAGCTGGGTAACCTCACTAGTAGGTTATTAATGGTGAAAGTTGCTGGAACAAAAACTTGTAACCACTAAGGTCCTTGAGGGACTGAGTTTGACACTCATGGACAAGATCTTGGAAACTACACTTCTACAGATGGAATATCAGGATTCCATCAGGATGTTATTGATGAGGAAAGATCCACAACTGGCATTGGATGCTGAAAATTATCGACCAGAGGTTTTTGTTTGCATTACCACCAGAATATAATCATTTCATTATTTGAGCACATCCCATATCACATTCAGAAGGGATTGATCTCCATTTCTGGAAGGGTTAGGATCTTGAAACCATTCAAAATTGTCATTTTCAAACCCACTTAATCCAGATCAGTGTCGTGGTTGGGGCTGGAGTCTATCCCAGCTAGAATGTCAGTACATCACAGGGCAAACACACACCAAACACACAGTAAGGCCGATTTAGCTTTGCAAATTCATCTAACATACAAGTCTTTGGACAGTGGGAGGAAACCAGAGCACCATGATGTAATCCACATAGGGAAGAGCCAAGACACGAACCCTGGTCTCCTCTAACTGCAAGGAAATAGCGCTACCACTATACCACCCACCATTCAATATTTCAAGAGGAAATGGTAGGATGGAGTAATGCTGACCACAAATGGGCAGACTGATAAGAAAGAGAAGAAGCAGATGAAGGCAGCTGCCTTAGTTTGATTTTGCTGTTTTACACAGTGTTTCATATATCTTGAGCAAGCTAAAGTGGTGTCAAAGAAAGTGTCTGTTACTATGCCTAAATAATTTCATGCATATATTTCAACAGACTAACAAAAAAAAAAGAAATGTCAGTTGTATTTCTATTACTTCAGCCTTTGTTCATGATAATCTTTTAAAACTCTGGGCATCTTTCCATCCATTTTCTAACTCCTTGCCCAGTTCAGGGTTATAGGAGCTGGAGTCTGGATAGTCAAACTGAGGGTAACATGGGAACCAGTGCTGAAAAGGGCCCCAGTCCATCTCTGGGAGTACTTATTCACACACCCACATTCACTTATACTATGAAAATGTAGAACTATAGATTAATCTAAAAAGACATATCATGGGAATGTTGGAATGGAAATTGAATTACCTGGAGGAAATGCCACACAGGCAGTGCCAAGGCCAGAATTCAAAATACAAGGACCTTCTATTTGTGAGGATGAGCTGGTGAAGATTGGCTTTTAAAAGATGCCAACTTTCTGAGTACCAGCATAGTAATATACCAAAATAATTCCCTGTGATCCTCTTTAATTTAATGAATACAATATTTTTGTAAAAAGATTAGATTCTTAAGGCAAAGAAATAAAGGAATTTCTGAATAATCTTACAGTTCACTGATGATGATGTCAGGAACCCAGATGGCATCTGAAGACAGGGAGATTTCATTAATACCATCAAATGCTGCCGGGTCCCACATTAAAAACTGATCATTCCAAATCTGCAAATGATATAAAGTTTACAGTGTAAAATAAGGGAAAATGAAAAAACCATTTGATTTTTTTTTAAAGATAGTCACAGCATAATCTTTTGACCTTGGCAAACATCTATGTATTTGAGAGATGACACAGATGAGATGATACAAATTCAACTGTCAGATTCATCCAGACATATTATATCTTTTGTGTATAGAAATATTTTTCACTTTCAGCTCTAACCTGACCTTGACTCATTTTTCATTTATGCCCTGTGGTCCTTTTTATCTGAAATTCCGCAGAAGCATTATTCTATAATATTAAGCATACTATCAAAAATACTTCTACATTGCAAAGGTTATGTAGTAATGACAATCCTTTGATAATTCACGCTCGACACATCTGCCAAGTTTGGCTGCCTTCTGATTTACGGTGTCAGTGTTCATTTTCAGAAAGCATTTTTTTTGTTTGCTGTGGTTCAGAATATAAAACTAACATCTTACTTTCAGGAACAAGTTGACTCAACAAGACTGGTTAAGAATTCTTCCTGCTTCAAAAATAATTGCTACCTTCAATTGAGTCTCAGGAACTTAACTTAACATCTTGTTTAGCTGACATTGTGTCAAACCACTTGCTTCCACAGTTCTGTGAGTCTTTGACTGAACTTGGAGATGGAGATACAAAAAATGACCGCTGTCATTCTCACACAAAGTTTGATACACTATCACAAAAGAAGAATTTTAAGTGCTATTCTAAGTTTGTAATTGATAGCTCATATTAAAGATTATTTCTATGTAGATTTCAATGTTGAAAAATGAGTGTCATTAAAACTAATTAAACCCAACTGCATTTAGTTATTCAATTGAAAGTCTCTAGTCAAAATGGTGACTGATATGCATGTACTTCCTTTTATGCTGAGAAGAACCAAGGACCAAAACCAACATAAAGTAGCAGTCGTTGTTATGTTTTAGGCTTATATATACATTCAGTTTCCATTTATGAAGGGAATTAATCCAGTGGATCGAGACTTATTTTAAAATGAGTTCATCAAGAACAACAGGATGCAGTTGGAAACTTATTAAGGGTAAATTTCACACAAACATTAGGACATTTTTCTTTACACAGAGAACAATAGACACTTGGAATAAGTTACCAAGTAGTGTGGTAGACAGTAAGACTTTAGGGACTTTCAGAACTTGACTTGATGTTTTTTTAGAAGAGTTAAGTGGATAGGACTGGCGAGCTTTGTTGGGCTGAATGGCCTGTACTCATCTAGACTGTTCTAATGATGTAATGCTCTAATTTGATCATTTTTAAGTTTTTGTACTTGTTCATATCAGTTCTGTCAATTTTGTTCTACTTATGTACCATGTAGTCACTTTGTATAATGTATTGTAGTTTTTATTACATTTAGATATGTTTGTGCTCTGTCCCTTTTTGTATTCGATGTTCTTTGTGGGTGGTTCCCTCTGGCTATATATTGAGCGAGGGAAGAGGCCTCAGGAGCGGTTCATTGAAATTTGTTAGAGGATATTCAGGTATTGCATTTTGATTTTGATTTAGGTTTAAGGGTTATTGACTACTGCGGTGGGCTGGTGCCCTGCCCGGTGTTTGTTTCCTGCCTTGCGCCCTATATTGGCTGGGATTGGCTCCAGCAGACCCCCGTGACCCTGTGTTCGGATTCAGCGGGTTGGAAAATGGATGGATGGATGGATGGGTTATTGACTACTGCGGTGGGCTGGTGCCCTGCCCGGTGTTTGTTTCCTGCCTTGCGCCCTATATTGGCTGGGATTGGCTCCAGCGGACCCCCGTGACCCTGTAGTTAGGATATAGCGGGTTGGATAATGGATGGATGGATGGATGGATGGTTATTGACTATTTTCTGCTCTGTTTCTTGGTTTTTCTTAGAAAGTGCATTTAGGGATTTGGTTACCGTGGATTGCTTTTTGGCAATTTCTTTTTGTTCATATTTAAAAGTTTTTGTTATTGCCCATTTTTTTTGTTTAACATATCTTTCATTTATAAAGTTCCAGTATTCTCAATATAGGCCAGAGATTTCACAGTTCTCCCTCTCGTGAGATACTGTTGAGATTTTGAGACTTTTAACAACATTTTTAAACTTTTTAAACCAGTTTCCCTATATTGGGTCATAGTCAGCCCAAAGCCTGTTGTTCATAGTTGAGGACTAGATGGAACAGGGTCAGGCTGTTCTGGACAAGCCAGTGGGAATTCTGGACTGCTTTGGTGGTCTATTTGAAGGCCTCACACAACAGCTGATTTGGGACTCTAATTACAACAGTCGTAACTGACATGTTAATGGAAACCTAAAGATTTTTATCATTCTTTAAAAGTTGGAGTTTGGTAAACATTTATTTTAATTAATGAAAAAAGTCCAACAAGTTAATCGGTTCATTACTGTACCAAGAGGCATGCCGATTGAAACAAAGCAAAGTTATTGGCTCAGTAAGCATTTGTGGCAACTTTTGCTAGCCAATACATTCCCAGTTGCTATACACCTGACTAACATCACTTTCATGCACATATTTTGACATAAAGTAGTCAAACATTCTCCTCAACAGAATGCTACGTATCAAGCCTCTTCACATCTCACCCCATCAGTCCTCACTCCTCTCTTATGTCCATAGGTTTTTATATACAAATCCAGCAGAGACCATGGTGCTGAAAGTAACATCTACAATTTTTTGCTTTCTGTTTCTTTACTTTGCCTTTCTGAGCACACAAATCCACAGAAATCCTATGCCAAAACAATGTGAAGAGCAGTCATCATGCTGTTGAAGTTTATATTGGTCTAATGAGGCACATCTGTCTGATAAATTTATATTTATTAATTTTATGAATGTAGGGTATTTTCAGGATCGATTTCTGTACACACTCATATCAGATTTGTTTATGCTTTTCATGCAGGAAGTAGTTTACTTGCTGGTCTGGGTCTGGAGTGGGAGAGATCTGTGAAACCAGCCATACAAAATGATTCCTCCTTATATACACTTGATTATTTTTATGCATATAATATTAGAGCGACAAAGAAGAAAAACAAAAAACTGTCAGTGATGTCCTCTAGAATGGCCCCAACATTAGTGGCTCTAAACAACCATAAGCCTGCCCCCTCTCCAGCTTCAAGACACAATGTATACGTGAAAAGGGGAAGATTAAATCTTCATAACCAATTAAAATGAAGGAGAACCCCATTAATCTGCTAAAGAGTGATGCAACTTATAAAGTACATTTAAATACTCTGTAACTACAGCAGTCAAACCCTTTTACAAGAAAGTAATACTCAGCACCATCAATAAGTTGGGGTTCAAGTGACATTTTTAATTAGGGAAGCAACAAAACGTGTGGCAGTCGAACATTAAGATGGCAAGACAAAAACATTTTCTTGGTAAATGGATACATTTTAAAGTCAAAAGCTAAAGAAATCTAGTGAATTATGTACCTGAAGTAGAAAAAGCAAATTCAGCAGACAAATGAATGGTTGGATGTATAGACAGATTATTCATCCCATAAAGTATGATGTGTTATTGAAAGCCCTTGATTAAAGTCAAAAGGATTTTATATTCGGACCCCCGTGACCCTGTGTTCGGATTCAGCGGGTTGGTTAATGGATGGATGGTTCACCCCTATAAACTGTTTGTCTGCTTACCCTTCAATGTCTTTATGTTTTGTGGAAACTATTGACCTAATTTACGTGTGAACTTCAGTACAGTAATCCCTCGCTACTTCGCGGTTCACTTTTCGCGGATTCACGACTTCGCGGGTTTTTAAATACAAGTGATTGCCCGCCTATCGCGGAAGTTATGTTCCAGACCCATCAGCAACAGGAGAAAATCCGTGATATAGAAAGACCATATAAATAAACATTTTTATAGTTTAAGCCTTAAAATACCCATCCCACATGCTTTAAACACATGTAAACTTATAAAACACACTTTGTTAACACATATGATATGTGGATGTCGGGCTAAGGATATGAGTAACATCTCACTATTATAAAACATTTTAACTTCACGCAAGACAAGACAGTGAGACAGGAAAATTGGTGATGTACAGGCTTAAAATTATTGACACGCAGAGCGACAAGCAGCACAAAGCCAGCACAAAGTCCACTTCTCCTTAGCGTTCATTCAGCTCCCCACCCCCTTGACAATGCGAAGTGGCAGGAGCGTACTGCGCTTCCGGGGAGGGGGGGTTTGAGCGAAGGTGCGTTCAGCTCTCACACACCCACACACACACACACACACTCCTCCTTCCGAACGCGCAGAGCGACAAGCAGGCATTTTGGCAGAAGCAGCACAAAGTCCATTTCTGCTCAGTGTGAGTTCAGCTGCCCCCCTTCACAAAGCGAGTGTAGACACATTGACATCTGATCGCTGCGTGCAGTGTGCAGTGTTGGTCTGAGGTGTTTAAGAATGTAGAAAGTGTTTAAGAGCATAGGAAGTGTTTATAAGAGCGTGGGAAAGGTTAACAAGAGAGTGAGAAAGGTTTATAAGAGTGTGGGAAGGGTTTATAAAGCCTTAAAATATGTATAAATAATAAAATAAATATAGGTCACTACTTCGCGGATTTTCACCTATCGCGGGGGGCTCTGGAACGTAACCCCCGCGATAGGTGAGGGATTACTGTATATGGGCTCCTCAAAACCCCAAAACTTTATGAGTGTTTTGTGTTTTCTTCACTATATATATATATATATATATATATATATATATATATATATATATATATATATATGGTTGAAATAGTTTACTGTCAAATAAATGCAAAGAGTACACGACACGTGTTTCGCCCTCATTCTGGGCTCATCAGATGTACACACTCCACTGCACTCCCTCTCGGGAATCGAACCTCGGACATCAGCGCCAGAGGCGATGCCCCTAACGTTGCGCCACGGCGTGTGGTTCGTTTATTTGACAGCATGTAGATCGGGGTAATTACATTCACGGCATTCGTAGTCTGTGTCACAATCTGATTGTATGGGTGGTTACCTACCAGGTAACGCTTGTGGTTGGCCAGCAATCTGCTAACATCCGCCACGGTGCCCTCAGTTTGTGAGGAGCAGATCATAGAATGGTTGAAATAGTTTACTGTCAAATAAATGCAAAGAGTACACGACACGTGTTTCGCCCTCATTCTGGGCTCATCAGGTGTACACAATCCACTGCACTCCCTCTCGGGAATCGAATATATATATATATATATATATATATATACACACAGTATATAAAATTTATATTTATATGAGTGTGTGTTTGTTTTTAGATGATATGAAATTTTCAGACCAATGCATATATGAATGTTAACAGAAAACAAGTCAGAACTAGATTACCAAGCATTTTAGTCTACAAACTTCACTCCAGTCAGCTACTGATTATAACAACATCCATCCATCCATTATCCAACCCGCTGAATCCGAACACAGGGTCACGGGGGTCTGCTGGAGCCAATCCCAGCCAACACAGGGCACAAGGCAGGAACCAATCCCGGGCAGGGTGCCAACCCACCACAGGATTATAACAACATAACCTATTCAAAACTCACTTACTGCAATGAACACTGATAAGGGGCTGGAGCCTATTTTCACTTCATTGAATGCAAGGTAGGAAGCAACCTTGACCAGGGCACCAGTCCATCACAGGGCCAGTATAACTGAATACTCTGCTATTATTTTCAGTCAATTTTATGGCCCTCAAATAACTGGCAATTCAATTGACAATGAGCTATGAACTAATTGAGTTAAACATTTTAAGATTTGCTGTATATTATTTCTCTAATGGCTATTTTGACAATGAGGTCAAAAGTACTGAGGTAAAGAATCATTCTGTCTGTAGATGGAGAAAAATGTGTGTGATTTCCGTAAATACTTCACTTACCTGCCGGTACCATATGCTTGTGGTCACTTTCTGGTTTTGACCATCCTAGGAGAAGACATAAGGTTTAGACATTCTTTGATGCATTTAACAAGAACACTTTAGTGTTTAAAAGGATCTCAGACAGAAATCAATGTCTTTTTTGCCATTAATGTGATATGCCTTTTGTTAGCAGATTTTCAATGAAAAGAGAATGAAGTATGAAAGACCATTTTCAATAGGTTTTTTTTTTTTTTGGATAGCAAATGCATCTGTATTGACTGTCGTCTAAACATCTATCATACTGTGTAAGAAAAGCTCTTTGTAAATCAACTATTTTTAGCGTAAAATGGATCACTTATTTGGAGAGTTCATGCACAGATTTATTATAAAGCTTATAACATAAGGTCATACTGCATATCTCTTTTTTGAATAGTAAATTTAAGCAATGCATTCATTTTTTATTTTTGAGTGAGAAATGGAAGTCATTTTATAGCACTTTACCTCCAGTAGAAATTAACCATCTTTTCATTGTGAATTTTCACTTAGATTGGCTTTTTTCTACTTGGGTTTGAATTAGGATTTCAAGTTCCTGGTGCTTATCCATTAGTAGGGTTGAATCTACAGAAGGACATAATAGCTGAAACACAAAGTCTCTTACAAGCCTGGGTCATCTTCTGTGTTCAAAAATGGTGAAGGATGTGTGGATTGACCCCCCGGTGCATCCTTATTGCCTTATGTGCATGACTGCTAATCTAAGTCAAGAGAGGTAACTTCTATAAACTAGAAAATAATGTAATGGAAAAACAACAATTTAAAGCAATAGCCCACTTAATGTAGTCATAGTATGAATGGGAAGGTTCAAAAAAAGATATCTCATTTCTTGGTCAGTGTTCCACTGCTTAAAATCTAAATGGCCAGTGTTTGAAAGCTATGCATGTTGTCCAATCAAAGCCTGTGAAAAAGTAAAAATATTGACCTTTGACACTGATATTTGTGGTGCAGTTTTAATATCTTGACTGTTGAAGAACATCTTCTTTTAAGAACATTAATTAATATAGTACAAGGACATGATATAGCAGAAATGCAAGGAATGATTTGACAGGCAATTGGGCAATCTAAAAAAATTCTCACCCTGATATTTTAGTTCACAGATGACTTTTCAGGTACTGATACTGGTATGAAAATGATTTTGCTCTTCTAATTTACTGTTCTAAAAAGAAAATGATGAAGCAAATAAACATGGAAAATGTATGTTGGTTTTCTTTTGTAAAAAATTTTAGTATACAGCACTTGGTCTGCCACACATGTTGTGCATACAATCTTAATATGCTCATAAAAACTCAGTGCACATGCCTGCACATTAGCAAGAGACAAACATGCACACTAAAGGACATTTGTTATATAAACTGATTTATTGTTATACCTCAAATTTCCATATTTGTTAGAAAATATTACTTTATATTCCCCTACCATGCCTTGCTGTTTGTAGCAGTTATCTTTGTACTTCTCTTCAGCTACATTTTTTGGTGCATAACACTGTATGATGATAATAAGTTAAGAGTTGAAGTGAACTCTGACCAGCCTGTCACATAATGGTTTCCTTTATACAATGTGCTTACCCTCTCCTTAGAGACTATCTAGGCTACACCTTGTATGTGTCGATCAACATGCCCTGAATAGAAAATGACTGATCCATTACTGGTCACTTGACATGCGTAGCCAGTCCAATGACATTCAACAATTCAATTCTAAATATGCATCAGAGACAGAAAAGAAAATTGAAACTCCAAGGTACTTGGAGAGTTCATATTCTCAACCTCTTCTGCAGGAATCAAGAAGCCGGAAATAGTGGTTGCTAGGTAACAGGCAGGGGGAGATGATGGCTTCCCATGCAGAAAGATTTTCCAGAGGAAGAAACACAGTAATGTGCATAATGGTGTATTTAAGGATATCTTTGTGGGAATAATATGTAGCATGTCACATTTTTTAAAAATGCACTGCACTCTTCCATTGTCATGTTTAAGAGAGGCATACATTATATTGATTTTACTGGTATGCAACAGACTACATGCATTACACGGCTGCAGATGAGAACACAGGCAAACATAGACGTGTTAACAAGATTTTTAAGAGCAATATTGTTTTACAGCTTAAAAAACCTTTAAAACCTCCAAAAGAATCTTTTAGTGAGCTTCTCCTTTCACAAGCTTACCTGCAAATCGAATTTTAGGAAGTGGAGAGGAAGTTAGAAGAACAGAAAAGGGATTTGGTAGATAGAGGGTTGAAGACAAATAGGAAGAAGACAGAATATATAAGGTTTAATGATGATCAGGATTAAGAAGTTGGAGAGAGCTATTGAAAAGCATGGATAAGTTTAACTCTTAGAGGGCTGAATATTTTTTCCAAAAAACAGAGTTTTCTGAGAAGCACACAAAGCAATGGTTTCACACAGAAATCGACATAATATGTTTGTTGCTGCATGCTTTGGCCGCCAGTTCGTCGGGAACGCATGCCAGGCTGGAGCCTTATGCCTTAGTGCATTGCGATCTGGTTTGTATCTTTTTATCATTGTAAGTGGTAGTCCTCCCAGGCAAACGTTGTCATAGGTGTGTCAGCTACACGATCCTGTTCAGCACTGTGATCAGCTGATGCTGGTACCTCACGTTGTGTCAAAATTGGAGTCTGAGAAGTCAGAGTCCAATTCAGCGATAATATGCAAACCCTCAACCACGGAGTATTCTGCTTTATGCATTCGCTTCTCTCTCTCGACAGATACCGATGCCACTGTTGCCACTGTTTTCACCTCACTACTCACGCAAGCACAGGGACTCTCAGTCAAACCAATGAAGCGAACTTTCCTTCTAGCAATGGGAGTCCAAGTAAAACATAGCGGTGGGTTTTGTCACCGTTTATAGTGGATTACCACCTCCATTTGACAGAAGTCGACATCCACTCTGAAAGAGTTAAGTATCTAAGATCAGATGGAAGATTAGATGTATAGATAACCCATTGAGTGCAGTGTGGATGGACCGTTTGGAAGAAGGAGTAAGGATTATTGTGTGATTGAAGAATTAAGGTTAAATGTAAAATGTTTAAGACAGTGGCAAGACCAGCAATGTTGTATGGAGCTGAGACAGGAGGAGTTAGATGTGGCAGAAACGAGAATGTTGAGATGGATGTGTGGAGTTACAAAAAAGGGACAGAATAAGAAATGAGACCATCAGATGCACAACAAAAGTGGGAGAGATACCTAAGAAAGTGCAGGAAAGTAGGTTGAAGTGGAATGGACATGAGATGAGGACAGACAATGAATATCTGGGAAAAAGAGTGATGGGAAACAGAGGAAGAGAAAGCAAGGAAGGCCAAAGTGGAGTTGGAATGATAAAGTAAACGAAGATTTGAAGGAAAAAGGCTTGACTGGTGAGGAGGTGCAGGACTAAACTGTTTGGAGGAGGGTGATCAAGCACATCAACCCCACATAGAAGTGCAGGAGCCTGAAGCTGAGGAAGGGGCGCTCCTACTGAGCAATTGCCAGGGAGTAGGAGGCCTAACTGATGACATCTCACACAAGGGCCGAGTGTGAGCATCAGGAGAGGTGTGTGTGGCTCGACAGGTTGCCCCACAGACGCAGATGGAAGGGTGGCAGAGAACAGAGCCAGGATATGAAGGTTGACTGCACCTGTCGGTCAACGTCTCTGCCTACTGTGAGTTCCGAAGGAATAAGGGGAGTAGGCGCGGGGTTTTAAAGAGCAGTCTCCGGGGCTCAAATTTTTGTGGATTGTCTCTGGTTTTACCCTCTGATTTTAATGGATTATTTATTTGTTTTTAACCTTTACCTTTACCTTGTTTTTATGGATAATTTATTTTTTGAACATTTTTTAACACTGACCTTATTGAACACTGTTTTGTTTTAATAAAAGCACTGGAGCACGTGGCTCTGAGGCTAGAGATCTGCACTGGCAATCGGAAGGTTGCCGGTTCGAATCCCGTCAATGCCATTAGGGACTCTGCTCTGTTGGGCCCTTAAGCAAGGCCCTTAACCTGCAATTGCTGAGCGCTTTGAGTAGTGAGAAAAGCGCTATATAAATGCAAAAAATTATTATTAATTATTATTATTATTACTTGCTTTGTGTGTTGTGTCCTCATCCGCTGGCTCATCCTCGGGTGCGTTATCGCTGTTAGTGGGTTCAAGAGGCTCCCATGAAGAACCCAGTAGCGTGAGGCCGACCCACACCATCACAGTCCCTCAGGGCCTCTTGTCGAATTCACTACCATAGTTCCAATTTCATGACAGAGGATGACTGTACAACGGGGTATTTTCTTCCACCTTTATTTCTGAAGATCTTTACTTCTCAGTTATGTAGAGACAAGCCAAGCAAAATGACACCTTTTATTGGCTAACTAAAAAGATTACAATATGCAAGCTTTCGAGGCAACTCAGGCCCCTTCTTCAGGCAAGATGTAATCAAGAAGAAGAAGGGGCCTGAGTTGCCTCGAAAGCTTGCATATTGCAATCTTTTTAGTTAGCCAATAAAAGGTGTCATTTTGCTTGGCTTGTCTCTACATTCATAATGGCTAACACGGTACAACACCCTAGTACTTCTCAGTTATGTAAGCCATACATAAATGCAGGCTCTGTTATACACTTTTTCTTTTGTGTGTTTGTTTTATGTCATCTGCAATTCCTTTGCCATCTAGCCTCATAAATGAGAAACACAGTAAGTACCTGTAAATGTAGCAATTCCTTTACATTAGTATATGAAATGACACTTAAAAACTGAAAAATATATTTCCTGAACCTCCCCTCCTGGCATACAGACAACCACCAAACCTTCAGCAACTAATTGTCCGAAGCTCCCTAAGTGAACCAACAGAAAATAGCACATCTCTCTGCCTACAGCAAAGATGTAAAACATGTGCCCACATTTATAATACAGACCATATAGTTATACCACACTGCCGACTAGAACATCACATAACGGGATCATTTTCCTGCAGATCATCTAATGTGGTCTACCTAATTCTCTGCATGAAATGTCCTGACACGGCACTCTATGTGGGAGCAACTGGACAAACACTCCGCCAGAGAATGAATTTACACAGGTTCCACATTAAACGTGGCAACACAGATGTTCCTGTAGCGGCCCACTTCAACAGCCATGGACACTGTGAGAGGGACTTTAAAGTCACAGTGCTTATGGACAACTTCAGAACACAGCAAGAGAGAAACTCATGCTAAGATTTAACACATTGCAACATGGTTTGAATAGAGACAAGAGTTTTATGGCCAGATATGAGGATTGCTTGCATCTCTCAGACTGACACAGACAACCTGACTACAGATCCACATTGTTTTGAAAAACTCATTTGAAACTTCTAAAGACTTTGTTGGACAGTTATCTTATCCAAAGATCTTGACCATACATTGTTCTTCTCTCTTGTTAAATGAACCCTAGCCTGAAGGAGTCTATTAATTTTTTACATTTAAGATTTCTCACTTAAAGATTTACCACTGTTGTTTCTTGTCCTAGGGTGTATATAAACACAGGGAACTCCAGTTTCTGTATTACATCTTGCCTGAAGAAGGGGCCTGAGTTGCCTCGAAAGCTTGCATATTGTAATCTTTTTAGTTAGCCAATAAAAGGTGTCATTTTGCTTGACCTTTCACTATATGAAATGACCAAATAGTGGGCAAAGTATCTTCTCAGACACAGCTTATTGTAAAGGCAAAAGGACAGTTTATTTATTTATTTTTTTTCATGACTCAACTGACCTATGCCCACATCAATGTTTATCTTTAAGATCGCTCACTTTCCCACTTCACTTGGTGTTTTCCTGAAAACTGCACTCACCACCCATGCCAAGAAATAAAAAAGGATTGCCAGACTTCACTGTGCTAGGCTGATGAACGTGTGATGGTCATCTATGGTACATCAGACTTAATATGCAGCAGATGAGTAAAAGTTTGTATGAGACGGCCTTCTTTTACACTTACAAATGTGCCAACATGTTGTTGGGTGTAATATGCTGATTATGATGACGATGCTTCAAATTAGTGAGCTATGGAGGAGGGCATCTTGCCAGAAGTGTAATTCTGGTTGCATAGTTTCTGATGTTATTTACTGGTTAACTCAGTCCATATGTGTGATGACACAAACATATTGGAAGATGAAGAATGAGTCAGAAAACATTTTTTTTTTGCAATAAGCTATGCGCTGTTTTATGGTAAGGGGTGCATAGAGTTCAAAATAGCAAGTAGCTGTGAGAACAGCAGGCATCCATTGTGCTTTAAATTTACAGTCATGTGGGAAGCACTCTTAGGGCCTACAGCATATCTTTGTGCACATTGGGCATTTCAGTTAATTTGTGTTTTTATATGTTTATTTATAAGTTCTTTCAAAATAAATGTGGAATAATATATATAAAAGGATATATATAAATGGAATGAAAAATCCCTAAAACAAACATTCTGAATATAAAAGTAAGCAATTTGCTTTAAAAAAAAACAGTTGTGCCTTTACAACAGTACATCACTGATACTGTAGAAACACTATTATTTTTTATTGATTCATTCAATCATTTATTTATCAAAACTGCTTATTTTAATATAGAGCCTGAGAGAACTAAATTGGGATTGGGGTCTTTCCATCACAGTTCACACTCATACATACATACACAATTATTAATATGGAGTGAATTTATATTCACAGATCAAATCAAGCTACATGATTTTGGGATGTGAGAGACTCCAGGAAGAAATATGCAACTTCCACACATACAGAGCTTGCTATTGAATTTAAATACAGCTGTCTGGAGCTGTGAGGCACTATTGTCTCAGAGGTCCAGCATCCTGGGATCAGCTCCCATGCTTATTCGTTATCTGTGTGGAATTTGCACATCCTCTCTGCATCTTTTAACTCGGGAACACCTGTTTTATTCCAAATTCCCAAAAACAAATAAATTGGCCCATTGTGGCTATGTGTTTTATTGTGCCCTGCTATGGACTAACACCCAATACAAGGCTGTTTCTTGCTTTGTGCTGCTGGAATATCCTCCAGCTTCCATGCGATCCAGAACTGGATTAAGCGGGCATCAGAATACATGTATGTAGTAGTAGTTGTAGTATTAACAATGTCATGTATACAAACTATACAAAAATATTATTTGCATGTCTGACCAAAGACATCTCCATTCTTGTTTGTATAAATATTAATTCATGTGATCCTGAATTAGTATACTATACATAAGTTCAGAAATTATTTTTTAGTACTGGAATACAGGCAGGTTAAGAGAATTGCTGAGGGTCACATGGTAAGTCAAGGATAAGGATTGAAGCCACATCCGTGGAAGGCCCAAAAAATATGGATGGTTTTATATGCCTTGATTGAATGGAAGATGTTGGTACTGACCGGTTAAAAATGCACTATTGTTAATACTATCAGACTATATAATGACTTTTCCCATAGTCCCATCTTCACACTATAACAGATACAATGCCTATTCCTTTGCATTATATAATTATTATATTGTATGTATAGATTTTAGGGTTGCACTTACATACAGTAATAGCTATTTTTTGTAATATTTTTTGTTCTGCTGCTGGAGCACATGAATATCCCTTTGAAGATCTATCTATCTATCTATCTATCTATCTATCTATCTATCTATCTATCTATCTATCTATCTATCTATCTATCTATCTATCTATCTATCTATCTATCTATCTATCTATCATTTTTCCTAAAACTCTGAGTTAGAATAAACAGGTTCTTATGCAACAGTGCTTAGTATTCACTGATACAAACATCTCCTGATTATCAATATTCCTGATAATTTTGAGGAGCTAAGCTGTAACCCATAGAACATGCTGTGAATCTGATGACAGAGACTATAAAGGACCAGTGGCATATTCTTTTGCTCTCGTTTTTTGGCCTTTCAGATAGACAAAGTTCAACTTGCTATGTTTGCTATTTCTGTCTATATACTTGGGGAGTTTGGGGGGATACCATCGTATGGGATTGTGTTCAACCCAAGTTTTCCCCTTTTGTGCTATTAGCCATAACTGACAATGTCTAATAAAAACCAACAAAACATGCTAATATGATCCAATGGCAATAAAAAATAAAATACAAACACAGCAGAAAGGTGTTTGCAGGCTTAACTCATTTTTTTAAAAGTTGAAGTACTGGATGATTCATCTCAAATTCAATGATGACAGAAATCTCTGATGCTGTTTTTCTTATCTAAAAATTTTTATATTTATCTCAGTGATTGCTCCTTCAGGTCAGCTTGCTACAACTTTCTAGAATTTTCTCAGCAGGTCTTTCAACATAGCTCCATCAGGCGTCTTATGGAAGTCTTGCTGTAACTAAAGTAGTACTTAATCTTGTTTGTAATTTAACAAGTGAACCATCCCACTATTTTTATGTACTTTATTTGTCACCCTAAGTTGATCATAAAAACACACTGATGGTTTTACTTGGCAATGAAATAATAATAATAATAATAATAAAAGGTTGATGTTGCAATATCAATATAAAATTATAATGTAAGCTATAGATTAGCTCTTTGTAGCATTAATACCCCTATAGATAATTTGCATATATAGTGATTTAACTAGGTGATTAGTTACAACCTATAAAATCACAAGGGTTATGACAATGACAATGGACAGCTGTCCAGAGAACTGTGTAGTTCAACTGGAGAGCCATCCAAGAAGCCAAGTCACAGGGTTAAATGCTCTTTTGTGGGAGGACATAAACCCTTTGAGTCGTCTCAGGAATCAACAACTAACAGAGAAATACAGGCTGCCCAGAGGTGAAATAATAACCCTACTTGGTCTAGTGCAGGGAAAAGTGAAATTTTGCCCTTAGTCCCACTGAGCAACTGCTGACAGCTCTCAGTTTCTATGTCACCGGTGGATTCCTGCCGACTGTTGGTGATGTACATGGCTTTAGCAAGGTTGCTGTGTCAAAATCTGTGCGTGCATGTGTGACCATGCGCAAGGCACTTCACCTGCCTGTGCTCCAATTTTAAAAACAAATGAAATGCAATTAATTGTATCTCAGATGTTGCAAATTGCCTTGAATAAAGAGGTTAGCCAAATAATTAAATAATAATCTTCTTATATAATACGCTACCGTGGCTGTCCGTTTGTCTGTCCAGGATTTTAAATCACCTGTAACTTGTAAACCATTTAACCTATTGACCTGAAATTTGGTACACATATACTACGTGACATCTACTATCCGCTTTTGGGGTGATGATTGACTTCCAAAGTTATTCATCTTTTTATTTTTATTTTGTTTTATTGTATAATGAACTCTCAGCAGCGGCCAGCAGGGCAGCAGTGTGGTGCATGTATACGGGCGCCATTCTCATCCCTACCACCTTCGCCGTCACTTCCACTACCTCTTCATATCTTAAATCATTCTTGAGGCAGATTGAAGACTTAAGTGCCAGCTTAAGTGAAAAATTAAGGAAAACGTACTAAGTAATTGCAACACAAACACTGACCTAATCAGTTTTAACATGAAAAGATGCCGACGAAAGAAGAGAAGAAGCGGGCCGCTAGGGTGGAGAAAAGAAGAGCTGTTCAGGAAGCAGCAAGCGCATCAACCTCTGAGCAAATGAATGCTAAACATACAGAGAAAGAGAATGAAAACTAGGAATGCTCAAGTCAAGTTTATATTCACTGCAGTGAACCGTTACTGGTAATAATAATAATAATAATAATAATAATAATAATAATAATAATACAATGACTTGCATGACAGTAAAATTGGTTTTCATGCCACTGCAGGCATTGTAGGCACATGAAATGGAATGCCCATCCCTATTCATACTCCCAGCCTTGCTAATCCTATCCATACCTGTTAAAAAGGGTTCTTGATTCTAAATGTATAAATGATATGCAACCATCAGGGACTTTTTAAAGACCTTACGGCCAAGTGGCCTGGGAGTACACGTGATGTTTATGTCTTCTCCAACTTTGAAGTGAGTCAGACAACAAGGGATGGTGCATTGGCTGGTGTCTGGATACTGGGAGACAGTGGGTATCCTTTTTGCCAATTCCTACTAACTCCAGTGTCCCCAAACCATGGCAGAGAAGAGGCAGAACACTGCACACCAAAATACACACATCATTGCAGAGCGGGCTGTACAATCTTTGTATGTGGAAGATGCAATTCTGTCCTCTGGGACTTCCATGAGCTTTGGAAAACAACACTTCTTCATTTTTTGTCACCTTTTCTATAAGTTTTTTTAACTCCTCTTTTGTAGAGTGTTGTTTTTTTCCCTATCACTGCTCACCATTGTTCTTTCTTGCAAGGTAAACACATCACAGTTTGAGTCCATTTGTAGATTTTTGACTAATGGGTTAAATTAATTTTACCTATTAGTGGAAATGTTAATTTCTTTACCTTGTGGTTTTTTTGCATAGTAATTGATTCTTTTGTCACCTTTCTTTTACATTTACACATGTCTGGTGTGACAATATAATGCATATTTAACAACTGAAGTAAATGTGGGATCAATGATTTTGTTTTCGACTGTCTGCTTATTTGACATGGACGCTGGTAAAGAGCCCAAGAAATACTTTAAACTCATTCGTTAAATGTCGAGTGACAAAGGACTTTCAGGAAACACTCAGAAAACTCATTAATTTTTTAACCTACGTCACTAAGATTGATAGTTTTCGGGCCATGCACCACTGATTGTGGTAGTACTATATTGTCAGTTTATTTTATCAATTCACCTTGCTTTCTTTTTAATTGGCTTTATTTATATATTATTGTGTTAAATGATTTTATTTACTTTGAATTGTACTCTTTGATGCTTCATAAAGTACCTTGTAACTGTGTTTGCTGTGAGTGGCACAATATTAGATTGATTGAATGCTTGATTGACTGATAAGTTGACAGATTGATTAACTAATTCAATGACTTGTAGAAAATATTAATTTTCATTGAATGCTTTGTGCAAGCTGCCTAACACTGAAGGAATGCCATGTTCGTGTAGCAAACATGAAAATCCTCTTCAAGAGGTGACACTTCACACCGAGTGTCCTCTGTCACATTGAACTTAGGACCCAGACATGAGTTTATTCTGAGTCATCACTACAGAGCAAGACAAAACTGAAGTTTTTAACCAACCTCTATTGGTCTCCATTATTTGGAGTTATATGGCCTGTTGTAAACATGGAAACATATTTCTTTGCTAGAAAACAAGAATGCATGGCATATGAAACCCTGAAGAAAGGAAGCACTCAAAATGAAAGATGGGGAGATGTTTTCATCAATTTTTGATTTAGAGGCTGCTCACAAGGTGGAAAAGGATGACCCCAATAACAACAAATAACGGTTAAGTGATCTGGGAATAAGAATACAGTATGATCAATACCTGAGTAAAGGAAGCATTTCAACAAGGGGTTTACTTTGAAACATGACCACTGGCACTATTTGTACAAAGAGCTGAAAAGCCAATGTCAACTGAATAGGGAGAAAAGATAACAAAGGAATCTGGAATAATCTTTCCTGCTTCTTAAGCTGTCAGACTGTCATCACCTTCAGGCTGGGCAAGAAATGGCCACATCCTCCAGGGCACAAGGTACTGAAAATGCTATGAAGCTGCCTGCCACACCAGTATTGCTGTAAATACTGCAATTCTACATTCTATAAATGCTTCACACACTTGTTTATGTACCATTTTGATGTGTTTGATCAACAACACAATGAATTAGTAAAATAACATTTACCTTTTCTTTTGTAGTTAGATGATATTGCTTTTAGAATCGTGGTGTATTTTCTAACTTAAGAAAGAGTGTAAATGTGTATTTCATAACTTTGATCTCTTTCTTCAAATATGTCCGTTCACTGAATAGATGTAATATCAACTGAACATTTCTTGACATCATTCTCTCTGTTGAGTTTAGGCTGGCATACAAAAAATATTTTCATTTAATATTTACACAACTATTGTGCAGAAAGATACAATATACATTTTTGGCTAAGAAAATGATAAGAGAAGTACTGTTTCTACAAATTCTCATAATTTGTTATTGAGTCAAGCCACTTGCAAAAATCTTTATCCTTTGGTTTCTGTATTAGATAGATAGATAGATAGATAGATAGATAGATAGATAGATAGATAGATAGATAGATAGATAGATAGATAGATAGATAGATAGATAGATAGATAGAAAATTCAATTAATTAAGCATTCTTAAACATTGGTTAATTCTTATGAGAGGCTACATTTGTCTTCGGCAGTGATTTTCCTAGGCTATGCATGCCCTCTAGTGGTCAAATAAGGCTTTGCATTATTCTTACCACATCTAATACTGATTGAAGGATGAAATCAATGTAAACTACTGTGGCCTCTGTCCAGTTGTTGACTGGTCGCACTCCTTTGCTGTAATTTTTCAAAAGCCTTTTAGTAAGCTGATGTAAAGCTGATTTTTTGGGCTTGGCAGTAAGAGAAAAACTTCCTGTTAAAAAAGAAGTTTAAAAAAGAATACATTACATTATCCAAACAGCTTATGAACTTTCTGCAGTTCTTCCTTGTGGTCTATAAATATTTAGCGCAATGGTAGACAACTGCCTCACAACAAGGACACTGGAGTTCATATTTTTAGTCCTCACTGCGTGGCATTTGCTTGTTCTACTGTAATATCCGCAATCCAAAGACATGCAGGTTAGGTGGACTGGTGATGCAAAACTGGTCCCCTGGTGTGTGCACCTGTCTTGCACCAGAATCTTACTGTAGTAGACTTCCCCATGACCCAACTCTGGATAAGTGTATTTAGAAAACAGATGGATGAATATTTAATGTTGGCATGGTTTTAAATCCTATGGATATTCATTCTCTGTGCTGAATTTGTATATTCTCTGCATGTTGTCATGGATCTATCTATGGATGATCAGTTTTACACTCATGTCTTAAAGAGTTGTATGTTACATTAATTTGGTATTTCTACAGGGTGTGTGTTTTTTTGTGCTAGTGGATCTTGCAATTGCTCCATCCAAAGTTGTGTGTGTCCTCAAGCCTGATGTTGTTAGGGTTGGCTCTGGCCTCCCATGACTCTTAATTAGATATAGTGGGTTTGACAAATATAATATTTATATTGTACATAACAATACTTATTACATTAGTCAAATGAATGAGTTACCACATGACAATTGATCAATTGACAAAATAGTGAAGTCAAAGTTTA
Source organism: Erpetoichthys calabaricus (assembly GCF_900747795.2). NCBI lineage: Eukaryota > Metazoa > Chordata > Cladistia > Polypteriformes > Polypteridae > Erpetoichthys > Erpetoichthys calabaricus. The sequence goes on along the minus strand of NC_041402.2, from coordinate 149,479,578 downwards.
AAAAGTGTTAGGTTTAAATTCACATTTGAATAATGAGGAGAAAAAACTGAGTAACAATTGGTTAAGTGTGTAATAAGCGTTGGTCATACTTGTTTCATTCCACTTTCCTAAATCACTGAATTTGTAGGGTGCAATTAGTTTATACCTCAAAGCAGTGACGGGAGTCCATTTTAAAGCCTGCCTCATTTGCATGTTGCTGCCCTCTGGTGGGAACACATTGAACTCATCCCTAACACAAAGAAACTGATGAATAGGATGATCATACTGTAGGTAAACTGTGAAAACAGCAGGAACTTTGAACAATTCACTCCAGTCAGACCAATCTGATTTATCTTCTTCTTTATACTCTTTAATAAATTAGCATCATAGTTGATGACTGGAGAAATACTTCAAAATTTAATATATGGTATTTTTCTTCTTTTATGACTCTTAATTTCTTTACTTTAATTTTGACTGCTAATTACTTTTTCTACACACTTCATATATACATTACGTGTTCTGTTCTTCTGACCTTTTGCTAACAACTATTAGTTTGAGCTCTTATCACAGTAAATGCCTTCATGATGGGCGTGAAGAAACAGTGAAGTGAACTGGTGACTCTAAATTGGCCCCATATAAGTTAGTTCAGCCCTCTGATGGATTAGCATGCCTTGTGTCTCATACTGTCTGGATAATTTCAGACTGAGATGGATTAAAGAAGTTCAAGATTTATGGACAAATGAATTGCATTGGCTTTCCGTGTCTATTCTAATGGTGTTACTATGATGTCGTCCTGGCATAGGCACTTGGATATGCAGGGAGGACAACTAAATGCCAAATAAGGTAAAATTTATTTTTACTGATTTTTCAATTGGTGGGTGGACAACCCTTTTGGATGGGCACTGCCCACCTGTAGCCAAGTCCCTGCTTTGAAATTGCAACCTTTAATCACATCCTAAATATCAAGTGAAACACAGCACATTTTCTACTCATTGATGCTTGGGCCTTGCACTACATTTCCAGGATAACCTCTCTCTATTAAGATATTTTAATTTTATCATTAAAACCCACGATGCTTTATATCTCTAATTTGGATTTTTTCATCTGTTTCTGTATTTTTGTACACATCATTGGAATATTTATGCACTTTTCATTCTTCATATACTCTACACTTAACTAGATATATCTAAGTACCCAGAATGTGAATCTTGCTGCCCTAATATTTGCACTTACACTCTGTAAGTGGCTTTTGATTAGTATGTCTGTTCACTAAATAGATGTAATATCAACTGAACATTTTTTCACATCATTCTCTCTGTTGAGTTTAGGCTGGCATACAAATAAGTATTTTCATTTAATATTTACACAAATATTGTGCAGAAAGATACAATATACATTTTTGGCTAAGAAAATGATGAGAGAAGTACTGTTTCTCCAAATTCTCATAATTTGTTATTGAGTCAAGCCACTTACATAAATCTTTATCCTTTGGTTTCTGTTTTAGATAGATAGATAGATAGATAGATAGATAGATAGATAGATAGATAGATAGATAGATAGATAGATAGATAGATAGATAGATAGATAGATAGATAGATAGATAGATAGATAGATAGATAGATTTATCCAAAGTGAAAAGCCCTCTTCTTCTTGGCTATTTTCAAAAAAATACTTTTGGAGGGTTTTTTTCTCTTTACATTTGTTGTTCATTACAGTTTATGGCCCTACTTGGCCTTACTTGCTTGAATAGGTTTTGGAGTTAGCTTTGCATAACTCATTTAAAAATCGTGTGTGAAAACAGTGTGGTGGCTTATGGCTACTGAAAATAATATGGGCTGAACAGCTGTGGCAGTACAGACATAAAGTTCATACAGAATCTGCATACTGTACTTTAAAGTTACCAAACTCACAACTACACTAATTTAACATCACTATGCTGCACTTATGGTAATAGCAGTGCCTAACTGATAATCTGCATCGTCTTTTCTCCTATGTAATAGTGTTTTTAAGAGCAGTTATTGTTTGTTGAACTTATTCCACCTGAAAGCTTTAGAAAGTCTTTGAAGCGAATATATATTAAGTAACAGTGGATTCAGAAAGTACTCAGACACCTTCACTTTCTGCACACTTCATTGTGTTGTATATTTAATTTAAATGGACAAATTTGCCATTTTTGCCCATCAACCTACACTTAGTAATACACACTGTTAAAGGGAAAACATGTTTACAGAAAGATTTGCAAATTTACTCATATAAGTTTTCAGTCCCTTACTCCAGTACTATGAAGAAGCCTTTTTGGCAGCAATTATAGCTTCAAGCCTTCTTGGGATAAGTCTCTACAAGCTTTGCACACCTGGATTTATCTCATTCTTTCTGGCAGATCCTCTCAAGCTCTATTACATTGTATGGACAATGTCTGTAAACTGCCATCTTCATGTCTCTCCACAGATATTCTATAGGTTTTAACTCTTGGCTTTGGAAGAGCCACTCATAAGCAGTTAATGACTAGTCCAGAAGCCACTCCAGCATTATCTTGGCTATATGCTTCAGGTCACTATCATGTCACCCTAGTCTGAGGATGTGTGCACTCTAGAGCAGGTTTCCTTTAAGGACCTTTTGTATTTGGCTACATTCATCTTTCCCTCAATTCTGACTAGTCTTCTTTGTCCTTGCCAATGAGAAGTACCCCCATGACATGATGCTGCTACCACCGTGCTTCACCATAGGGATGGTAATTGGCAGGAAAGTTGTAGTTCTGCCCAAACAGTTCAATTGTTGCTTTATCAGACAAGATATTTTTTCCTCATGCTCTCAGAGTCCTCTAAATGCTATGTGGCAAACTCCAAGTGAGGTGTCATATGCACCTGATTGATGCAGTGCTGCTGAGTTGACCATTCTTCTGACTGGTTCTGCCATGTCAGCAGAGAGTGACCAATGTGTTACTGGTCGCCTTCCTGACCAAGGGCTGCCTTGTCCAGTTACTTAGTTTGGTCTAGAAAAAGTCCTTGTGGTTCCAAACTATATTCATATAAGCATTCAGACTGTTACTTCAGTGCTTTGTAGAAGCCTTTTTGGCAGCAGTTACAGCTTCGAGGCTTCTGGGGTCTGTCTCTACAAGCTTTGAACACCTGGATTTGAGCAGTTTATCCCATTCTTCCTGACAGATCCTTTCAAGTTCTAGTACTTTGGATGGGAAACATCTGCAAACTGCTATCTTCAGGTTACTCACAGATGTTCTATGGGGTTTAAATCTGGGCATTGGCTGAGCCATTTAAGGACAGTTTGAGACTTGTCCTGAAGTCACTCTGACATCTTCTTGGCTGTATGCTAAGGGTTGAGAAAACACTTTAGAGCAGGTTTTCTTCAAGAACCACTTTGTATTTGGCTATATTCATCCTTTTCCCAATTCTGACCAGTCTTCCTGCCTTGCCACTAAAAAGTACTCCCACAGCATGATGTTGCCACCACCATGCTTCCATCATTCTTCACCACAATTAGGCAGATTATAATCAGTACCTGTTCTTTGCCACATATTGTGCTTGGAATTCTGCCCAAAGAGTTCAATTTTTGTCTCATCATACCAGAGAATCTTTAAATGCCATTTGATAAGCAGGTTGTCATATGTCTTTTAATCAGGAGTGGCTTCCCTCTAGCCACACCACCATAAACACCAGATTGATGGAATGCTGCTAAGATAATTATCCAAGGTTCTCTGACCTTAGCAGAAGCTCTGTTACTGTGACCATTGGGTTTTTGGTCACCATCTTGCCCAGTTAATCAGAATGGCTGGACAGTCAGCTCTAGGATGTGTCCTGGTGGTGCCAAACATCTTCCATTTCACAATTATGGAGGCCATGGTGCTCCTGTGAATGCTGAAAAGCTTTATAAATAGATTTATCACCTTGTCCTGATATATGCCTCACCACAATTTGATCATAGAAGTCCACAGAAAGATTCCTGGACTTCATGCCTTGGTTTTTGTCCTGACATATAGAGTGAATTATGGGTTCATATACAGAGAGGTGGGTGACTTTCTAAATTATGTCTAATCAATTCATTCTGCCACAAGTGAACTCTAGCCACATCTCAAGGATAACTAAATCAAACAGGATGCACCAGAGCATTTTTTTTTAATTTTTGATAAATCTGTAAACTTTTTTGATTAACAAAAATAGCAAATTTATCAATTTAAATTTAAATCTACAATACAATAAAGTGTGCAGTAAGTGAAGGGGTCTGAATACTTTCTGAACCCACTGCATGTATTGTGTCAGTGGCATCTCCTATTTAGTTCAGGAACTGAAGTGAACATATTAAACTAAATAACATAAGCCACATAATTCAATTCAAGGCCATGTGGTACATCTGCTAGTCCATCACAGGATCCACTCATACATAAACCCAAACAGGGGCCGGTTTGAAATTTACAAACTCAGCTAGTCTAAAAACATTTAGGGATGAAGGAGGAAAACGGCAATTTCTATTGGAAAACCCAAGTAGACACCAGGAGAATGTGCATATGTCAAACAGATAATGCACAGGTACAAGATCTTAAAGTATGATGAGAGAATATGTAAGGCAGCAGTCTTAGTTACTGTACTACTGTGCCACCTGTTATTTAATCATACATTTCCAGAGTTGCTTATTCCACTACTGGGTCATGTGGTACCCAGGAGGTTCAGAAACAAAGCAAAATTTAAACCTGGATAGAGTGTGTAAAGGGTGTTTATTTTAAGGGGGCTTATGCACTTTATTATATGTGCAGCTTACATATAAATGCTGGGCATTGCTTTGGAATATATAAAATATCAAGATTAGGCAGAATAGAATTCACCTTTTTTCAAGCCCCAAATTCATGACAGAGTACAGATTACAGAGTACAGACAGGCACATATTCTGTTCATGGTTATCTTTCTTTTCAAGAATTGCAAGAATGAAAAATGTCAATAATTTCTCTTCTTGTATATCACAAAAAGGAACCCAGGAGTAATCCACAAGACATATCCAATGTAATAAGTCAAACAGGATACAGTTGACCTTCAATGACAGGTGTCTAAAATTGTTGGTACCTCATATTCTTGTTAACCCTACAGTTCCACAGGTGAAGGAGAATGAATTCAAAAAATAGGGCTCATGAGAACAGATTTTAACCACAAAACATGAAATGTAGGATTGATCTTTAAATGAGCTGGTAAAGACAGTTGATATGTCTCCAGACCAATACACTTCATAACAACATACAGACCAATACATTTTGTAGCCGATTACCAAGATTTCACCTTCTGGTGAATATCTCATGTAACAAGTCACATCATCTGCATAATCTGTTACTCTGAGGGTGGCTTTCTTGTGCAGCCCACATACCTCTTAGCTGAGGTTTCCACTGATGTCAGGTTATCCTGAGCTAACCTCCATATGGTGCTTAAATTAGTAAAATAATCAGTCAATTGATTCTTGATTAACTCTCTCTCAGTTTGATCATTGGTGTTATTGTGATAACCTAAGGTCAAATTAACCTTACATTTGATCTTGGAGTAAAAATATTGGCAGAAATCAGAAACAAACTGAGTCAGAGTATCAGATGTGATAGATTTAGGAAAAACATAGAGTCAAAAATTCTTTAAAGTAAAACTACATCCAAAATGGTATTTTTAGTAGCTACCCAATGTAGTTTGTAGTGGTGGCCAAGAAAAAAAAATTATTTCAAATTTCAAGAACAAACTTTCTTGATAGAATGGGCATCTATGGAGACACAAATCGAGTCTACCTATTGAATGCTCAAACTGGGAAAACGAATGCATTTTTTGCTAAAATATTGTTAAATGAATACTTCTGGAAAATCAGAACAGTGCATACAGGGAAACATGCTGACATGGGAATGAAATTTTTGAATTAAAGACAAGACTCCTCACAGAGCATTAGTCTTCATAGGTGCTCATTTGTGACGCTGCGGGTTCTGCTCCATGCTCTGGGAGCTCTGAACCCAACACTATCGGTAATGTCACCGATGAGCTGGACAGTGAGGCACAACAATGAAGCAAGGGGTTGGTGCAAAAAGTGCAAAAGTGCTTTTATTTAAAATCAACAAACCAAAAACAAAGTGTCCAAATTAAAGTGCAGTGCATCAAAGTTAATAAATAAATAAATAATTCGTAAGACCCAGTGAATTGTGGAGGTTAAAAACACACTAGAAAAAATCCTTTAAAAATGAGGTTAAAACAATGGCTGGAAGCAGTCTTTTAAAACAAAGCCCGGTGTATTCTTTTACTGGTGACTCCCCTGTTTCTCCCATCCAGGCTATGCGCCAGGGGAGTCACCCTACATGCAGCTGACCTTCTTCACTTCTCTGGTCTGGTGGCCTTTCCAATCCCTGGCTCTGGTTCTGCTCACCCAGACTGAAACTTGAGTTCCCCAACGACCAGGACACTCACACTGGGGCTTCCACTTCCCAAGTCCCCGACTTCTGCTGCCTTCGCTGTGGCGAGCCACCTTTCTCTCTGTCATTCCTGCTCCAAACAAGCGCTCAGCAGGAGCGACCACTACCGTCAGCCCTCGGGTGCTGGCCAAATACCTCACTCGGGCTCGCCTCTCCCAGCTGCCTCGCTCTCTCTCACCAGCTTTCGCCGTCCTGCTTCCTTCTTCTCTAATAACCTACCGTTCTTTTTTCTTTCCCTCCTAGCTGCCTCACGCTTCTATTATTTATCACGGGGACGTGGATCAAGTGTGGCAATTAGTAGTTCTGGCATCAATTACGGATGCAGATGACTCCTCACCTGTGCACCTAAGCGAGGACCGCTCGCATCACGAATTCACCCAGGAACCACTCTGGCCACACTACCACTCCCCCTCTCTAAGCCGCGAGTGCTGCGATTATTTATTTAAAAAGTGGCCCTGTTGACTTGAGCTGTGGACCCGCTACATCATTATATCATAAACTTTGTTATGTCTGACATAAAAATAAAATTTTTCCTCAACCATCACTACAAACCACATGACATGGGTAACATATAAAATATATCCTTTCTGGGTTGAGTAAACCTTTAATAAATACATCAGCTAGATCCTTTGAATTAGGTACTTTTTTCAACTGAACATAATGTACCCTTCAAGAAAAGAGATTTGCCACAACTAAAATTATGGTATAACACTGTGAAGCTAGGAGATTCCTAATAAATTGACTAGGCTGACTAGAATGAGAAATTGGTTAACAAACCAAAAGGAGGACATTATCGAGTCCTAGCACTACTATAATAATTACAAGTTTGCACAAAGTCATTCATGTCTTTGTTCATATTTTCCCAAGCAAGATATCTTTGAACTAACCCAGTGCTTTGCAAAATGCAAGGGTGAGCAAACTCTGGACAAAAAAATAGTTCTGAACTATCTATGATTATGGTGACCAAAAACAATTCTCTGCAGGCAACATTTTTTCAGGTTCTCCAGAAGATTCATCATTATCAAACTGTCCAGATAATGAATATTTTTGCTTGTTTTTATCTCCTGAGCTTTATAAGTTGACCCATCTGGCACTTAAGTAATTTCAAATACACTAAATGTTTATGAATCATATAACATATAAATGGATGTTCTGCTAATCCCAGCCAGCTAAGATGCAATTTAATGGCCTACAGTACAGATCACGCATGCGTGCATATGCCTTAAACTATTCACACATGTGCAAAACAGATTGGTTAGTGCTGTAAAGTGTGAGGGGGAGTACACTTACAGAATGTGTGGGTGACAGTTCTGTGCATGTGTGATGCAAATCAGGCAGTAACACAGATCAGATAATGACAATGCTATAGCTCTGTGATATCACATTGGCCTTGCAAAGCATCATGGGGCACTGGAAAAAAAAAGTTTGCCTAAGCCAGCTACACGGTAATTTTTCATGGAAAAATTCAGTTTACAAGGTCACCTGTGAACTCATTGTTCAGTCTGTATGAGTTTATTAGAGTAGCAAAGACATGGGGAGAGTTTCTCTATATTTGGAAATCGTTGAGAAACAATGTCACTTACTCAGAAGCTAGATGTGTCAATCTATTGTTTTAATATTTTAGTGAGGGTGGTTAATGTCTTCTCCAATTATATGAAGACATTATTTTTCAGAAGACATCAAAGGACCTTTCATGTAAAATGTATTGTACCATACTTCAACAAAAAAATGAGTTCAGTATATCTTTGATAGACCTGCACATATTCCTAGAATATTTGTAAAAATGTTATTGACAAAGATGTGGCATGACCAGCTTCTTGTAAAGAGCTGTGGTTGTACAGAATGATATTTTATGTTCATCTCCTTTCTCTTTCCTGATGCGATTATAGGCACTCCTTAAATTTAATTTTTTCAAGATCCTTGGTAAGGACAAAGTTAGGGTAATTCTTTTTTTTTTGTATAAAAAATAGCAAACACCAACAGGACTGTTAGATGGTTTTATAAAATTATTTTGTTAATTTTTGTTTATATAATCTACCATTGCCCTAGCCTCAGGATGAGATAAATTGTATATTTTTACCTATCAACAGCTCTATAGCACAGTTATAATCATGATATTGAGATAGTTCTAATGATTTTTGTTTACTAAAAAAAATGATCAAATCATGGTACTGAAGAGTTTTCTGCAAAACATTAAATCAATTTTGTATTTTATCCTTTCAAGATAATCCTCAAATCAAAAAGACCCAAAAGGTTCCAACTGATATGCCTTTTTAGCTTTGGGTTGTGCTTTTTTAATAATAAAAAACCCAAAATAAGGTGATGTGAAGAGCTTTTAAACACAAGTTTATTCGTTCAAAGTGTAAATTGCCAGTGTGTAGCATAATGTAACAAGTCAAATACTCTTAGAAATAGCCAATAGGATTGCCATTATTAGACAGAATCCAAGCTTTGTGCATAAGGGGAATCTGAGTCATATTAGTTGTTTTCATATTTCAGAGCAAATAAAGTTTTCAGCTGACCTTGAGTCAACTAGAGTGGAAATAACATGGAAACCAATTTTAAAAGAGATTTATAAATAGTTGTTTGCAAAGATTTGACTATTATGTCTGGCTACCCAGCTGTTAAAGGAGACAGAGTTGCAGCTCAGGGCAGGTTGAACAAAAATGATTCAACTCCCCTCATTAATTTGCTTTCAAAGATTCTCCTCTTATTCTGTATTAGAATCACAAGAATCTGAATCTTATCAAATAATTCCTCCATTTCAGGGTCAACGTTTTAAAATGACCCGAGTTTATGTTGTGAACATATGAAAATGCTTGGTCAGAAAGTACTAATATTTAAACAAGTACTTAATATACCAACAAGGGGCAAGAAAAGAGTACTCAAAAAGGCACAGGTCTAAACCAGGAAGTCAAAAGAGCTGATGGTCAAAGTCACACATGTGAAACAGAAATTTTAAATGAGAATTCAAAGCTAATGCCCCAACTAGCTTATATAGTAATCCCTTCACCAAATAATTACACACATTAAAAGACTGTTTTTAGTAAAGAATCAAGAAATAGGTACAATGGAAATATTGCACCTTCAGCTTTAAAGAGTCTATGGAGTGTGATGTTGAAAGTCAATGACTAGGTGATCACATGACCATCATATAACATGATTGTTAAAAACAAAAAACAGCATGTCTGTGTGCCTCTGGTTCCCTGCGTGATGAAAATGTTTGCAGAGTTTGTATCAAATTTACCCTAAAGAATTTCCCTATGTTCTTGTTGGACTCATTTTAATGTAACAGCCTAGATCGATTGTACTAATTTCTTTCATAATTTTAAAAACATCAGTCATGTCACCACTTAGTCTCCATTTGCTTAAACTGATATGGTTCAACGGTTTAATCATTCCTCATAGTTTATACCTCTCAATCCTGAAATCAGCCTTGTTGCTCTTCTCTGGACTTTTCTAAAGCTGCTATGTCTTTTCATAGCCAGAAGATCAAAACTGTACACAGTACTCTAGGTGAGGCCTCACTAGTGTGTTATAAAGCTGAAGCACAGACTCCCTTGAATTGTACTCTACATATTGTGCTATATAACCTAACCTAACATTCTGTTAGCCTTCTTAATGGCTTCGTTAAACTGTCTGGATGTAGTTTGTGACTATTCCAGAATAATCCAGAAGTTGGTTCTTCAAAGAGTATTTTCAAGTTTCAGACCTCCCAAATCTAACATTTTTAGTTCCTATATGGAATACCCTACATTTACTTACATTAGATTTCATGTGCCACAAGTTTGCCCAAGCCAGTAATCTGCTGAAGTCCTCTGCAATGCCTCTTCTCAGTCTGGATTATCTGGTATTCTACCCAGCTTGGTATCATCTGCAAACTGGAGGAATTAGTCCTATATGCCTTACACAACATTGTTTTTTTTTTTAATCTCCTTATTTACGTATGCAATGTGCCATTTTCTTTAATTTCTTACTGCTTCCAAAGTTTGTGGTGAACAAGTCCAGAATTGTATGTACATTTTTTTTTTGTTTAAACTTGTTCCACTGCTCAACTGGTTGTACACAGAAAAGCTTATCACATTACCACAGCTGCTCAAAATTTGCCCTACTAAAGTTAAACTTAATAATTACCCATTATTAGTACACATAGCTACACTGTACTTTAGGAAATAAATCTTGGATTGCCATCTACTAGTTTCATTTCCTGGACTCACCTGTTGTGTGGAAGCAAACTCAGTTGTGAGTTTGACTGGAAAGTTTTCCAAAAGTGAACCATAATGGAATCATGGGGCTGGGAAGTTCTAGTGACTTTGTTAGCGTTTCAACAAAAGCTTGTATATTTGCCTGCCACTCTTATGTTATTCTTTTATAGCCATCAGAAAGTTGTTTAATGAAAAGGAAAAATCAGAGGAAGAGAAATTTCTAGATAACAGTGGATTGGATAAATCTTTGCAGTGCAGGAACTCTCTTGTAAAGGAGCTAGTTTGCATTGGTAAATAAAGTCATCCATAAGAGTTTACTTTCACAGAACTAGCAGGCACATTCGAAATAGTGGGATAAGTAGTGAAAAGAAAAATTCAGAAAAAAAGATTCTTTAAATATATATATATCAATCTAATGGCCATGCAGTGTAGTTTCATGAAACTACTGAAGTCTAAGGTTTTTTTTTGTAATTCCCAGGGTTATCAGTCAGACAATAGTGTTGCCTCCAGTATTATAATAATCTGTCTGTTTGGTACAGTTAAGAGAGCAGACATCCAGAAAAAAAATGTATATATCAATTATATCATTATTTTTCAAATGCCTAAGGCCTAACACTGTTAAATATTTCATACCATAGATTCCTCAAATCTGTCTAGTATAATTCTGGGTCCTTAGGACTGTCTAATATATAGTGTTAAAGTGCTATTAGTGTAAACTGAAAGGTATGCATTTATGTCTATAAATCAGTATAGGATATATGTTATTTTAAATACATAAACTGAATAATACACTGATATAAACAGGAGATATACTGTACAATGGTACATGTCAAAAATGATGATACATTTGAACAGAAAGATGGCCAAATTTAATCTCAAATGTACTGCAGTCCTTACAAATAAACAAGTCAATTTAGTCAACTGATTCTTCATATAAACAGGGTTTTACCAAGAACAAAATCCTGTGCCCCTGCTTTTTTGCCAGCAATATGCAATGATGAAATAACGTGTTATCAGTTTTTGCATGATTGCATCAAACATTCCAAAGTCATTCAACACAATACAGCAGAGATGGATGTAGGCAGATGTTCAAGCAGAGATTTGAACTTGGGGACGAATGTTCAGTAGGCATTAATGTCATTATATCTAATTCCTGACTCCTCCTTCAAGTGTGCATGGCTATCAAATTTTATTTCAGCCATATAAATAGAACATGATTTTTCAATATAATTCATCATATTCAATTTTGAACTTCCCAGCAGTGAGTACAAGATTTTCTTCAGTGCAATTTAGTGTGAAGAGCGTATTTTATCTTCAGGTTTTTTTTTCTTATTCTGGAAGTGAATTAGAAAGACAGATACATATAAAAATATTTTAAAAAGTGACATTGAAGGATTGCTATTACATACAAACTGTGTGTGTGTGTGTGTGTGTATCTGTGTGTGCGTATTTATAATAATTTATCCAGGTTACATTATATGGAAAACTAAAGAAAATGTATACAAGAGAATCATACATATCCACACTAAAAATCCATCATGGAATAATACTGCTGTGGAAAATGTATTGCATAGTTTCATAATGTAAAATATTAAATCATCAAAACATTTATTTTTAAAAGTGCTTAATCCATTTCAAGGTCATGGAGTCATAATGCCATGAAGTCATAAAGCATGGTCCAGTCCCAGAGAGGGTAACCATTTACTCAGACCAGGCAAATTTATGGTAACCAATTTATTTAACACCTATGTGTTTGTGGTGTGAAAGGAAAACCCAAGTATCCAGTGAAACACCCATGGTCACAATGGGAGATAGATACTGTACAGGCCACGATTCACACCCGGGTTTCTGGAGCTGTAACATATTAGAGCTCTCCACTGTACTACCATGAATACATATGAAAGTTTAGAAATAAATCTAAAGGTCCCACAATCCTGAACCTGAATAGAAAATGTTATAAAAAACACATAGGTACTTTAAAATTCAGATTCACCTGTCTAACCTGGCAGTACAGAATGAGAAGTGGAAAATAACGCTGTATTTTATATGCCAGTCCATCGCATAGCACACACATATGCAAATACTCACACTCACTCATATTGGGCCATTTTAGAATCTCCAGTTAACGTAACCTGCATGTCTTTGGGGATGTAAGAGGAAAATCCACATCAACACGGGAAGATCAAACTCCAAACAGACCTGAATAAATTTTTCATTTGATTTAACATTTATTAGCTGACCATATTCACTTTATTATATTGTGATTACTGTTCTTATTAAGTACAACAGTTTCCAGAAAGGAACTTCCAGGTAGCGCCACTGTAATATATTTTGCTATTAATAGCTAAGAATATTAATGATCAGAAAGTAATTTCTTCTGAATTTCATCTTTTTAAATTAAGAAAAAAATTACATAATTTTATGCAATTGATATTAAATGTATATAACTATGTAATTTTTAATATAAATGTATATTCATACCCACAATATATATATATATTATATACCCTGTGAAATACAATGTATTACATACAGTACACTCTTCATTCATGTATGCATTTATCATTTTACCTTAATGTGAGTCAAGGTCTATTTATGTACTCTATACACTAGAAAACTGGTATTAAGCCTTGTGAAATTGCACTTCTTTCTGTAGGCAACACATTTATTTGGAGATAAATACACAAAAGCAAAATAAAGATAAAATTAATTAAAACATTAGAATCTAAACTTTGCATTTATACAGAAATAATAAAGCCTTACCTGAAAGAAACAGCAATAGCAAAATCACAGGAGACATGGCTTTCTCAAAATCAACTTGCCTGCCTGCAAATCCACTAAAGAAATGTAGCTGAGGTCTCAGTTTCGATCCTTGCTACTGACAATGTGTATCTGCTAGCGAGCTAGGCTTTACTTTTTTTTTCCCCCAATTGACTTGACATTAGCTGTTCATATCTGATCTTGCAATTGCCAACCATTAATGCATAAGACTTTTTTTCTTTGAGGGCGTTTCTAAAGGGTTGCAGGCTTAAACTTTGGTGTATTCTTGCATTGAATTTTCATTACTTCAACTCAATGAGGCTAAGTGGATAATGGAGGAAAGGCACATCTCCTGGGGGACAATAAATAGATTGATAACACTTTGAAAGCAGTGAACTCCTGTAAATAACACCAGCTTCGATAATGTTTACTAAAATTGGATCCAAGTTGTGTTTATTTGTTTAAGTGTTCAGAAATATGTAATAACAATCACTTTAAATTTATTATTTCAAAATAAATTAAATGAAAGATACAAAATTCCCTTTATAATTTTGTTTTTTATTTTTATTTGTTCTGTGCAACGGTAGGCACCCCATCTATGGTTGGTTGCTGCTTTATGCCCGATCCTGCCTAGATGAGATCTTTCCACCTGTGATCTCAAGCCCAAACTGGATAATTGGATTAAGTCAATTGTTTGTTTATAAATCTTTCTTTATTAAATGCCAAGTAATGCAAGAGCTGTTTCCCACTCTCAGTAATAAGATGACAATAGGCAAGTAAAAACTGCGTGGATTAAAAATAAAACAAAAAAAAGTCAAGTTTGCTGGTTCTCTTCTCAAGAATTTAAGAGTTGGGAGTTTCCAAATGAGCTGCAGAAAGAAGAAAGAACAAGAAACGTCTTCAGGATAGTAAAGCAGATGACAAAAGAAAGACAGGATTTAGCAGGTGTGAATTGCTTGAAAAATGCTGAATTAAACATTGTGATTTGTAGTAATGGGATTAAGCATACCTGGAAGAACTACTGTACATGGGGAAGCTGATGAATAAGGAGAATGAATGGGACAGTGACGTCTGAGAAAACAGAAGGACCGAGATGTAATTTTCCCCCGAAGAGGAAGTTGTAAAGGTTTGTAAAGTATGAAGACAAGTAAAGCACTAGGGCAAACTGAAGTGGTGCACAAAATGTTGAAGGCATGAGAATGTCTTTGAGTTGGCTGTTTATATTTTGTGCGAAGGAAGAATTCCTGAAGATTGGAAAAAAGTGTACACATTCCAGTATACAAAGTAAAGGGTAATCCATTGGAGTGCTGGTCATATCGAACAGTTTCTTGATGAGGTCATAAAAGTAGTTGAGTGCTAAAAGGAATAATCAGTTAAAAGTTTGGTTTCATGCCTAGAAAGGGAACAACAGGTGTTATTTTTTTCTATTGATTTGATTTGATTTGATATATTTTTTAATGCAAGAAAAGTATCAGGCAAGGGGAAGAAACTGCATTATGCATTTATAGATCTGGAGAAGGCATTTGACAGAGTGCCGTGAAAAGTGATAACATGGGCACTGAGAAAGCTAGATCTGGTTAGCATCTACAGTGACGTCACCATATCACGAAGCATGAAAGATGAGTAGAATAACAGATGTGGATATTGAAAGCTTTGGGGTGAAGATGTGGCCTATCAAAGAATCCTTTCTAAGTCCGTTATTTTTCCAAATAGTGATAAAGTGGTGATTAAAGATTAGATGAGAAAGGCACTTCTGGGGCCCAACGGAGTAGAGTCCCTACCTCAGGGCCACCACTCCACAAAAACCAGCCATGGACTGGGTGACCATTTCACCCTATACATACAGTAGAGTTACAAGGCAGCAAATTAATTAGTTTTTCCAACACCTGCCTTGTACCCAATGATTGCTGGGACAGGCTCCAGCTGCTCCATGACCCTGCCCTGTATAAGTGGATTAAGAAAATGGATGGATGGATACATTTGAGTTTCAGGAACCTGGGTTTAGACTCTTCCTCAGTCATTGTGTGGATTTTACATTTGCTTCCTATGTGTATCTGCAAGTTATTCAAGGTACTCTGGTTTCTCTTTCGCCTCACGAAAACATGCATGTTAGGTTAATTAGAAGGCTGAAACTGATTTGGTCTAAATAAGTGTGGATTTGTGAGTGTGTCCTCTGAAAGACTGCTTTCTGCTCTGTGCCAGATGTTCCTGAGAAATGGTCTGTCTTCCTGTTACCCGAAATTGGATAACAAGGTGTAGAAACAGAGGGAAAAAAATGTCATATATGTATAAAATATAAATTTATGTAGTAGGAATGCATATCACATTCTATATACACACATCCTGGGGATGCCATTATACCATTCTCTTGTAACAGTTTCATACTTTATTTTTCCTATCTTATGCAGTTAAATTCCTTGTCCATTGTGAATGGCTTTGTCAAATGTTAAAGTCTAAAAGGCTAGGAGTGTATCAGCCACAATATGGCCCTCCTTGGACCACTTTCAAGCCAATATCTTTATGTTAAACATTTTTCAGGCAGCCAAAAATAACAATACAGAGAGGTATAATCCAAATAGCCAACATGCGCTCAATGGTGTTGGTAAGGGTCTCCTTGAAATATGTTTGTGCACCCTCCGACAACCCTAATCTTAACTAAAGTGTAACGGGGGATGCGATGGGCGTTTCGTGATGTTGGCCGTTACGTGACCTACCTCATAGGTACTGCGGTCTGCACGAAGCTTTTGTGGCAGTGGTCCAGAAGAGGCGTGTCGTTATGAAAATCGAGCTAAAATTTATCAAATTTATTTATCTTGACAAAATTCTCTCTTTTTCCCAGTTTTTCAATCTAATAATTTGAATTCTCCAAATGTATCATATCTGTCCATGCATCAGATAGTTCTGTATTGTACAGCTCATTACAAAACTCCTTTAGAAACAATGTAACAATCACTAACATGCATTAGATACTAGGTACTGAAATAACTCCGAGCAATGGAATATATGCAGTGCGTTGCTTTGAGATCGTCCAACTACGCTCGTGAGTTCCCATGATCAGGATTAACGGCAGTATTTCTTAAAGAAAATACAAGAAAAGAAAGAACTTCATCTAGCTTCATGCAGCCCGGATGTTTATAATTGCTCCACCCCCAACATAGACTCGTTCACGCCAAAGGCGCGTTCATGTGCAGCAGGCGAGAGTAGGCACGACCGGGTGGGTGCGGGCTTGCTCGTGGGGGTGGCGGAGGTGGTAGGCGGCGGCGAGATTGTGGGCTGAAGTTTTAGCAGTAATTTATTAACAGAGAATAAAAAAAAGAGTTATTGGGCGTGGGAGAGATGACCGCCGAACTACAGTGTGAAAATGAAGAAAGCGCGGAAAAGACGGTGAGCAAATGCGGTTTTACTTAATAAAAGGTAGACATAAACAACAACATCAGCATGTGGCATTAAAGCCAGCACCTCGGGTGGGGTGACGTAAGTTGGCAAAGTGTTGTTAACATCTTTTGTACCATAAAACACCGATGTATTATAAAAGTGCTCCATGTCTTGTCATACGTGTGACATAAAGTTTTTTTTTCTTTTGTGTTGTCATTGGTCGCTATGTCACTTTTCATATGACTGTAGTGGGTGCATGCCTGTTTAGAGGAATTGCCATCTAGGCTTGTGCTTGTTATTGTGAAGCACGTGTACGGAGAAAGCCTTATATTTTCTTTCGCTATTCTTGCACATGAAGATTGGGACCGAGTGCCCCGTTAGTTTGTCCCCTCTCTCGGGCTACCAGCCAGACATATCGTGACACTCTTTGTTGGGCTTTATAGGAATCGAGACCTAGAACGATGAATGACGAGCATATTTCGTGTGTCCAGCCTGAGAGTCTCCGGAAGTAGAATTGTAGTTTAAGGGTTTGCACTTTTCAGGGTCTTGCGAGGTTAGTTAATAAGCTCTATTGTCTTGAACAGTTTGTTTAGGGCTTCTGGTATTTTAAGCAATTTTCATGGTAGCTCAGATTTTCTGGATTGCGCGTCACTGATAACTCTCTGACACTGTTTTAGTTGCATTCTAAATTTCTTTTATAACTTGGTAAGTGTTCGTTACACATAACCAAAATTAGATTATATGGAAGTTTTACATATAGTTAGTGCAAATTATAATTAAAAAGAAGGACAAGATGTATACACTGATCATTCGAGTGAGTGGATAGACAACTGCACTACCTAAATGTAGTATAGGATGTATACCAGTTTTTAAATCCCTGGGCTATAACACATGGTTTATCAATTTTGTTGAACTTTCTTTATATCAGTTCCCAGTTCCCATTTCTGAAGTCTTCTGCTTTTTAACCCTGAGGTGGATGAGTGGGATATATTGCTTATCTTGTATTTTAACCCAGTTGTATGCCTGGAGTTTTGGACCAGCAAAAATTGTGATTGCTGGTAGGGAGGGGAACCATACCATTCCAGACAGGAATTTCAAAAGGTTATCAGTTTTTTTTCTCTACATGCATTTATGAAATTGACATTTCAATTTAGGGGTATATAACTGAGATGTTTATTTACTTTAGGACATTGGCCATTTTATTCTGGATTTTAAATAGACCTTTGTTGGCTGTAGTGACAGTAACTTAATTCATACCAGATGGCTTCAATGGCAGTAACTTAATTCATCACATGTGAAATATTAATATTGAATGTGATGAAATACAATATTGTTGAAGAATACCTGAAATGGGTAATGTGTTGCTTATTACAAGAATTATGACCTAAAGGCTTTTATTGTGTATTTATGTTTGCAATAATACTTGGGTAAGCTGGAGCTGAACAAAAAAAAAAGTTAAATTTGTCTACAACTGATGCCCTATCAAGGTGTTGTTCCTGCTTTGTGCCCTATGGCTGCTGGGATAGGCTTTAGCTGCCTGGCGAGACACTGTGCTGTCTAAGCTGGTTAGGATGCTGGATGGATGGAAAAAGTGCTACATTCTTTCTGTCATATCATAAATAAAAGTGTATGTGAACAGTTAGCGCACCAATGAGTACTTGTTAGAAATGAGTAACATTAGTGCATCAATGAGTACTTGTTAGAAATGAGTAGTATGGTTAGTCCTTTGGCCCTAAATCCAAAAGCAAGCTAAAATGCCAATCGTTATTACATTTAATGCCTCTACAATTTGGTTTTTCTATTAGTGTAACTGATTAGTCCTGAATCTTGTCAAGTAAAATACTCTTCACAAAAGCAACATTGTTATATGATGTATGCCCTTTGCTTGTTTCTTATTTATGTATGACTCAAAGGGTACAAATATCATTTTAGCCTTTATTATGTTCAGATATCAAATTATTTTCTATATTTTTATTTTATTAATTTTCATTGTAATCATTCCATACAAATAGATCAATTTATAACCCAACAAAATTGAAGACAAATCAAACCCCACCCCTGAGAAGGAGAGCTTAGCTAAAGGAAAATTGCTTTGGGCTTTTTAATACGGCAACATTAAACAAAAGAAAGGGAGAAGTAAATATATATGTAAATAAGAGATGGAGAAGGGAATTAAATGCGGTAATAGTTATTTCTCTTATTCTAAAATAATATTGATTAAATCCTGCCAGGTTTTGAAAAAATTTTGTACAGATCCTCTAACTGAGAATTAGATTTTTTCCAATTTCAGATAATATAAAACATCGGTTTCCCATTGACTTATCAGAGGAGAATTAGGATTCTTCCAATTTAACAAAATAAGTCTGCGTGCCAAAAATGTAGTGAATGAAATCACCGTTTGCTTGTCCTTCTCCAATTCAAGTCCATCTGGAAGAACACCAAACACAGCTGTTAATGGGTTAGGAGGGATTGTGACACCAAGGCTGTCTGAAAGGCACTTAAAAATTTTTGTCCAAAATGATGTTAGTTTGTTGCAGGCCCAGAACATGTGACCCAGTGAGGCAGGAGCTTGGTTGCAGCGTTCGCAGGTTGGATTCTGCCCTGGAAATGTTTTGGACAGTTTTAAGCGAGACAGATGAGCTCGATATATAATGTTTAGTTGAATAATTCTATGCTTTGCACATATAGAACTCGAGTGAATTCTCTGCTTTGCTACCTTCCACTCCTTTTCTGATATATTGATTAAGAGATCTTCTTCCCAATGTCCTCTTGGATCTTTGAAAGGTAGGGACTCTAATAAGATTTTATATAATGCGGAAATAGTGTTTAATTCCTCGAAAGATATCAAATTAATTATTTCCAATTACTTTTACATAGCAGTTGGATGAATTCTGACTTAGCTCTTTGATGATTTTGCATCTTATCCCAATGTTCATGTGATTTACTCCAAAGACTCTACTGATCTGATGGCCCAGAGAGAGTGAGTGTATGGCTGTGTGACGCTTTTTGTTATCATTGTAGTAGACATTTATCTGCACATATTCTTCCCTTGGGGGTACCCATGAATTAGCTTAATAGGTTAGGTAAATGGGTGTATAATTCTTTAAAAATGAGATACCTTTACCTTCAGTTCTGGTTAAAACCTATGGTCACAGATTTTCTTGTAAGTGGAATTCTTTTTTAACTAAACATGCTTTTATTTCCTAGGTAAGCAGCATGTTGGCACAGTGGTTAGAATTGCTGCCTCAAGGATCCATCATCTTTGGATTGAATTTTGATCCTGAACATTGTCTGTGACGAATTTACACTCTCCCCTTCTGTCTGTGTTGGTTCTGTGTTAGGTAGTTTTCCCCTACATCCCCACAGATGATCATGTTAGATTGACTGATGATTCTAAATTGGCCTTGAGGTTATATCAATAAGAATTCCCCATGACTGACTGGTCTCCTGTCCTGGGGGCCTGTTTCTTCTTTATACACAATGCTCTTTGGACCCGAGTTGGGTTAAAAGGTTTGGCAATATAATGGTTGATGCTGTTATTTCATAGTTACTTTTTTTGTATCAGACCAGTTATTAGCAGCTCAGTTTGTTAAATATTTATAGAAGTGTTGAAGATCATTAAGTGTTACTCACTGATAAAATAATTCTCTTTTTTGATTTTTAAGATTTCTGTTTTTTTCTTTGCTGTATTGATTCAAGCCATTGCTTGCTAACAGGTAAACAGGTGACTATGACCCTGAAGTAGCTGGTCCCCTTTGCCACTCAGTTTTGCTTGCACCAGTGTCTTGTCTGCTCTTTGCTAATCATCAGTATTTGGATTACATTTTTTCACTGCAGTATTTGAGCACATTTAAAAGAAAAATGTCACCTAAAAAGTAGAAAATTACAATTGTGATTTTTAAATATCTAAAGCAATGGAAAAAATGTCCATCTTTCTAAATTTCTTAGAAATTCAGAGCTTTCCAAATACAGGTAAATACGAGCAGGTAAAAGGTTAGACAGTTAAATAATGAATTGTAAGAATGAGTTTCTTTATCTACAGGCGTCCATAGAAGTGGACTTGGATACAGTGGTATATACTATGTATGCAGTAGAGGTGTTACAGAGAAGTGGAGATCATGCATGTTGTCCAGATTGTTTAGTTGGTGAATTTGCTCAACATTAATTGCAGTCTTTGTTGTTTTTAATAGATGTCATATTTTTATATATATATATTGCTTGTGTACTGGATTTAGTGAATTTCGGGATGGATTTTAATTAATAAAAACTGATGGGTGTTCACTGCAGTTAACTGATTCATTAGTTTATTCTACATTTACATAAAAATATTTATAAATAAATACTTTCACATTTGCCCATTGTGGGTTTATTAATTAAGAGGGACTTATACTTTAAGAACTATCAGGAAAAACACAGGGAAAACATGCAAACAGCCCCTAACCAATGACCAGTGTGGCATTCGAATCCAAGGCCAAGGAGCTGTGAGGCAGGGGTCGTATGTAACTTATCATACACAGAATTATAAAGGTACAAAAATATTTTATATTTCAGATTATATTTAATAGTTATTTGTACAGTGTAAATATGTTAAATTGTACTTATATTTTCTGTTTTTATTTAATATTTATTTTTAACAAAATGCGAGGCATTCTCATTTGCATTTTTCCAAGTATGATCAGTTATATTTATGTAAAAGGATTTACTTATTGACATTAGAATCATTTAAGGACCTAATCTGTGTATAAAATGTAGATATATTTTGATATATAGGCATGTTTATCTCATATTGTGTTGTGTTTATTTGCATTTTTTTATTTCATAAAATGTTGAGTTTTTTTATCACAAGGATTATTATACTGGAGGCTTGCATTATGAGTATTCATTGAATTGAAGTGAAATGAATTACCAAAGGTTTAGGTCCCTGCATGTCTGATAAATGTATTGCAGACTTACACGCTAAAGAACTAATTTTTTAATTATTGAAAACATCTGGTGTTGGCAGTTGGTGTTAAACCATTTTACCGTACCTATTTATGTTCTCTATTTTAATGCAATATCTTGCAAAGCCTTAATGCCATTCTGGAGTCATTAAAGCATTTGTCAGGTAGAAATATGAATTTCATGTTTCGCAGTTTTAACATGCGTACAGCTGTTAAGTTACAGATCTAGGATCTTTTAAATATCATACATCAAACACTTGGCAAATAAACTACAAAAAAATCATGATGTATATTTAAGTGTATAGTGTTACTTTTCCATTACCTATATCTAGGGCATGTAAAGAAGAATTTGTGTGTTTCTTTCAAGGTTACTATGGAAGGTAATAATGATTTTTTACATTTATAAAATGCCTTTCTCACTACTCAAAGCTTTTCCACGCAGGTAGGACCTTGCACACAACCCCATTATCTCCTTGCTGCAAGGTAGCAGCGCTACCACTATTCCATCTGCAAGGTGCTATCTGCAACTATCCTAAAAAATAACATTAATAGGAATGGTACACATTGGTTGCAGAGTCCATGGCTTTGCCCTTAATACACAATGTGTTGGCAAAAAAATGAGGAGCATGCTGCAACAGACCTCAAAGAGAGCCTTATTTTCATATACTCTTAATGATTGGGATGGGTGTAAGTATCTGAATGAACTTTTGTTAATCCTGTTTTGAAGTTATGAAAACACTAAATGTTTACCTTTATATCCTAAGGTAGTATGCAAATTTGTTTGTATTCAGTCTCATGGAAATAGTGCTTCTTATATGGCCTTTTCTGAATTATATCATATATGGTATTATTAATTTGTTGATAGTTAGCAAGTGTTTCATTATTTTTATTTCCATTTATTAGCTAAACAAATGTAAAGTTTTTCCATACCACTATCGCTGAATCAAGACTCTTTCTTATATATTTCAAAGTAAAACAATTAATTTGACTTTTTGTATTAATGGTCACCGTCTTATGGAAAAATAGTGTGTTAGTGAATCATTTGTTCAAGCTTGAAATCCATCACAACATAGCCATATCTCTGTAGCTTTTTCTTACGGGTGGATTAATGTTTGTTTAACATTTTTCATGCATATACTGTATAATATAACTAGATGTTCCACTTCTAATTCTTTGATTACCTACACTATTATGTTGGCTCTCCTCACCAAACCACTTATTGCTCTGAGTACTCTATGTGGATATTTCCTTGCTTATCATGTACACATCTGGAATATCAACTCAAGAGAAATATGTATCTTAGATCTCTTCTGTAATTTCTGGTTTGTGCTCTGGAAAGGTAAATTGCATTTTACCTAAGTATAAAGCGTTAATCAGCTGGTACTATTATTCAGGGGTGTTTTTTGCATTTGTTATTCACTTAGAGAAACCAGCACCAACACTTGCTATCATATGATGCAGCTGTTGAGTTATATTTCACTCTAACATGTACATCTTGACATGTAGTTCTGATGGAACGAGATCAGGGATGTGCTTTGTAGGGAGCACATTTATGTATTGCCCCGAGCTGTAGCCACAATGGTGGGAAGGCATTTGCCTAATAACATCTATCCTGAAATGGATGTCTAACCTTATTATGGATAATATTTTTTTTTTAGAAATCATAGGTTTCATTTCATGGAAGTTTTTTTCTTACTTGTAACTGTTTTTCTTTATTTGTGTTGTAAAAGAAAGAAAATTGTTCACAAGCCTTCCTCCATCTTACCTCCAAATCTCATGACATAGCTCATCTCCATGCCACAGCTTATCACATTAAAATATGGAGAAACATTTTTGAGTCAGATGCATGAACACACAGTAAGTAGGTCTCAGTCAGTTTCCCAGCTCAAGTCCAAATCTCAGCAAACCCTCTTCACACCCAGCTAAGTATGAGAACTACCTTTTACTGAGTCACGTTTGTATTTTAGAGAGCCAGTTGCTGTGGCATTCTTATTTGCTCTTCTAAGGATAAGTAAGTGGCCTGTATTATTGTGTACGGTATATAATATGTGCAGTACAAGTCAAGAAAAAATAGATGATTATGGGCTAGGTGGTCTTTATAAGACTGAACAGTTGGAGGCTTTTTTCCCATGACTTTCCCATTCTTGCAATAGTAATGTTTTAAAATAACCAGGGGTAAGTAAGAAATTGGGTGAAGTGCAGTGGCTGGGGATCTTTCTAATATAGTTATTTGGTTTGTTCAGTCTATACCTTGCAGGCAGGATTGGAATGAAAAGCACTAATGCTATTTGTGCAGTAGCTTAAAATAAACCCTTAGCAGGAGCTCCATGCCCCTAGCTCTCCTTATATGTCTTCTGCTGCAGGCTGTAAGATTTCATCTGGGAGGTCAGCTGGTTAAACAACTTTTCAGCTGCATGGGATCACTTGCTTTTTATAGCCCCCTTAGTTTATTGCTTGGTGTGAGTTTCTTTTTTTTTTTTGTTTTGTTGAAAATGGGTTATGTGAAGTTTATTTTAGTAAAGTATTCAGAATGTTACTGTAATACTTTATTTCAGGTATAACCGTTTTGATGAACACAATTTAAAATAAGTAATTTGTCAGTGAATGACTTTGTCTTTAGAAATGTACATACATCATATTGAAATTTCTGTTTAGGAATCATTTTGTTATCTGCTATTTCACTAAAATGCTAATTTAAAACATCACACACCTCCCATAATTATACACAATAGTTAACTGTAAGTGCAGTAAAGTATATCCAGGATTGAATTGATTTTGTGGTGGAGGGTGAAGATTTCTCACATTTGAGTTTCAGGGTTTATAAAGCAAAATGACACCTTTTATTGGCTAACTAAAAAGATCACAATATGGAAGCTTTCGAGGCAACTCAGGCCCCTTCTCTTGCCTGAAGAAGGGGCCTGAGTTGCCTCGAAAGCTTGCATATTGTAATCTTTTTAGTTAGCCAATAAAAGGTGTTATTTTGCTTGGCTTTTCTTTACATTCATAATGGCTAACACGGTACAACACCCTAGTAATACAGGGTTTATAAAGAATGATATGATCTTCATGGACTACCTTATTCAGCTTACAATGTGCCTGTACTAAATTTATTCACACATGGCACATTTCTGTTCAGTAGCCGAAAACTAAATACTACTTAGAATTAAGTATTAAAAATAAAAATTCAGCTGTGCCACATGCATTTATGAATACCTAGATAATTCAGGATATTTTCGTTTACACAGATTCTTTAATGCTGTTTTTTTTTTAATACTGAGTTTTCAAATTAGGTTGTCATGTTTGTGACATTTGCATCAATGTATGAAGGGGAGATATTATTAGCCTAGTAAAACTTAGAAGAGTAATACTTAATGGACGTGTCAAATTCATTCAAATATTCAAGTGTCACAAACTCTTTAGTTTAATTCATTACTTCAGGACCTCTGTAGAACAACCTTTGTTGTGTTGTATTCAAGGTGACTTATATACCGGTAATTGGTAGACTTTGTTATTACTTTTACCTGTGTAATAATACAGAATGAACCACTTAACTGGACTGATACCAGTAATTACTTGTGGTTACCATTCAGATATGATGTGTCATATGTGCTATAGTTACAGCTCTCATCTTTTAGGCAATATACTAATCCCCATTACAAACTATGCAAATTTAAGATTTGCTGATGTGTTTTCAACAATGAAATATGCATGCATTGTATCTGTACTGTTGTGTGTCTCTGTCATTATTCTCTACCATTAATACAAACAGAGTTACAAATTCAGGTGCCCAAGGGCTGCAGCACACTTTGCTCTCTACCTCTGCCTTGTTTGGTTAAATAACATGAAAGGTGGAGAAAAGTAATGTAATGGGATGAAAACAATTCAAGCAATGACAATATCACAAATGAAATTGAAAAAACATAAATTGTTGCGCTACAAACATGAACAGAACAAACCATTTCCACTTTGTAAAATACAAATGGCCACACAATTTCAAGACATTCAACAGAGGATGAATGTAACAGCTTGACGTGGAGGACAAATAAACATTAATTTTATAACTAACTTGTTTTAAATTGTCCAGTTAGACCAGCCCTTCTTAAAATTTTCTTTCTCCTTTGCCCCCTTGTTAACATGAGCACCCCTCCCCATTATATGTCAATCTTTTCATAACTGTGTAAATTCAGAATTCATCATAGCAACATTTCATAAATGCAAGTAGTGGAGCAGACTACCATCTGTAAGTTGATTCATCTAATTGGAGTTCAAGTTCCTCCTTCTGCAGGATTTGTTAAATCTGTCTTGGGCTAGATCAGGGGTGCCCAACTCCAGTCCTAGAGGGCCGCAGTGCCTGCAGGTTTTCATTCTAACCCTTTTCTTAATTAGTGGCCTGTTTTTCGCTTCCTGGGTCCTCCCTGTGTGGAGTTTGCATGTTCTCCCTGTGTCTGTGTGGGTTTCCTCCCACAGTCCAAAGGCATTGGCGATTCTAAATTGTCCCTAGTGTGTGTGTGTGTGTGTGTGCACCCTATGGTGGGCTGGCGCCTTGCCCGGGGTTTGTTTCCTGCCTTGCGCCCTGTGTTGGCTGGGATTGGCTCCAGCAGAGCCCCGTGACTCTGTAGTTAGGATATAACGGGTTGGATAATAGATGGATGGATGGAAATACTTCCAAAGCTTAAGTTACATTTTTTTTAAAATGACATGCCATATACCTCCACACCATCATTCTCTTAGGCCCATTAATTCAGCCATGAATGCAGAGAGATTCGTCTTGTTCTTCAAAGCATTATGATCTGAGCTACTCATATGTCTGGCCAATGTGGAAATTATGAAACACCAACAAAATTTTATTTTGAAATTAATATAAGGACTGGTTCATTTCATAACCTTTGTTGACTTGCCACTTGGGACTGAAAATTGCCTTGAATTTTACTTGCTACAGCAATAGTTGTCACAATTTCTGCTTTTAATTGGGCTGCTAACTTAATAAAGCAAGCCATTATTTTCCAATTTCAGTGTTTTTGTGTCAACCCAAAAATTACAAAACTATTTGCTAAATTTTTATTGGAGTGCTGGAAGTATTATTTACTAACTATTTATGTTATCTGTCAAAGACAATAAAATAAATGAAAAATTATTTGATACTTCTTGCCCTATGTCTCATGACTTATGTCATTTCGAGGTAGCTTGCTCGCCTCCCTTCTGCTTTTTTTCTGCTGCTGCGAAGTTGCGGTTTAGAGTTCGGGGCCTCAGTCATTCGCAAATTTTTCCTTAGAACCTATGTAATAATTGTTAGCAGAAACTGCAAATATCCTCCGCAATTTTTATGGCTTTCTTCATGGCAATACTGTACTGTAGAGAGAACAGGAAGCAACTGTAGAGGAAACGCTACAGCGTTATTCATTTCTCCTTGCTGCTGATTGACTGTGATGCATCTCCAGCTGAGTGTTCTTGTGTTTTCCGTTTTGTTCCTCTTAACCCTTAAACCGCCACAAGCAGCTATAGTCGTTTCCCAGTGCCATTTGTGAGTACGCAGGAGCTGATCAGTCAGTGCTGTACATCTAGGAGTGCGTTCAGCCCCCAGCTCAACAGAAGACATGGAAGCTCCTCAAAAAATCCCTTTTAAAAAGCGCTGGTAGACTACTTTCACATTGCTCCCTTACTTGCTGAGCTTACTTGGGGCTTCTCTGTCACGTGATATGCTTCTCGCGCGATGCTACGCATACTTAAAAGCCTGAACAGCACCTGTCCTTTTTGGCTGATTGCTTTGTTTCTCTCTCCTCCAGCAGACATCCTCTGCTCGTGTTGCGGGTCCCTTATGATGTTTGCCTATTCTTTTAATCGATAACTAACTGCATATTGAGCTAGTTTTACTTCTGAAAGAGACATGTTTGTTTGAAGTGTTTGAATAAAGTTCCTGTCTCTACAATCTCCTGTGTTTCTGTGCAATTCTGTGAGCCAAGCATGACACCCTGAAGCCTCACTGTCTCTGGGATTGAGCCGCTGCACTAGCCTGCCAGCGCCAGCGTTTACCTCTGTGTGCTTGCGTGCTGCCAGTTCAAGCGCAGTTGGCTCTGTGATTTACTTAATTTCATCCATGGTGTCAGTTGCCTCTCGTACATATTGTTCCAGTAGTTTTTTAGTTTTTACAGTTCATTAGCAGTGTGTAAAATGATCAGTGTTGCAGTAATTGTGATGCTCTTCGCATGAAAAAAATGTGTTCTATTAAAATTTCACTTTTTTTTTGTGAATTGTGACGTTTACTTAAAGTGCAGCAAAAAAGTATTTGGCGTCCAGGGATGCATTAACCCCCAAGTATGTGGCAGTTTAAGGGTTAAAGCCCCAAGATGCCGCCGAAACGCCCTGCTCCTTCAAAGGCTTCTGGCAATGAAAATGCACTTGCATGAATTACAGTACTGTACATATAGCGGTAACATCAGTATTTCACATTCTAGCACTGCGGGAGACATAGCAGCACAGTATACAGGTTTACCTTTACATTTTTTTTTTTTTTTAGGTAATGTATTAAGCTGAGTTTGAAATTAAATTGAAGTGTTTTGGGGGCATATTTAGGGTTTAAACTATAAAAATAGGCCATTTTTTAACCACATCCAAAATTTGCGGTTTTTCACAATTCGCAGGTGCTCTAGGAATGTAACCCCCATGAATTTGGGGTGGGGGTGGGGTACTGTACTGTATTTCTGAATTGTTTATAAACACAGTGTATATCAATATGCTTTTCTGAGTACAGAATAAGAGAAGAACAGAGTCCACCTAATGAAACATTTAAATTAATTCAAAGTAAAATGAGTGTGAAATTGGTTGTAAAAGAAAAATATCTTCTTTCTCTTCCTCTTTTCCCAGTTAAGTGAGGTCGATGTTTTATAGGTTTTGGCGTGATTTTTATGAACGGATGTCTTTGCTGGCGTCAATCCTCCCCATTTATCCGGGTTTGTACCTAGCTACAAAATTGAGGCTGGGTTGGGAAAAAAATATTATCTAATGACTCTAAATTAACCTCTTAAACATGACTGCATAAGAGTGTGGTGTCCTATTCAAGGCAAGTGTATGCCATATATGACCAACTCACACCAACCATCTCTTAGGTCTCTTCGAAAAGGTTGGATGGACAGTTGTAGCCATGTTCATCACAATGTGAGGATAAATATGAAGCCTTTGTTTCTTTACTATAACCTTTATTGTATGGTGTTGTATTTAAAAGAAATAAATCTCAACATCATTTCTGTTCCTTCATTCCCTGTTTCAAATGTGTGACATAAGTTGCTCTCAAAACATGCACAAATCAAGTATTTTTATATCAGATTTAACTGAATAATGGAATGAAAGTGTCAATAAAGAAAGCCTTATTCATTAATTTAGTTGTTTATTACTTTGAAAGAGTAGTGGGATATTCCTGCTTTATTAAGTTAAACACATTTTTAAATAATAGATACGAGTCTTGCAATACTGCACTTAAGTTCAAGCCCTGTAAAAGCTGCTCATCTCCTATTTGTCTTTTTAAACATTTAGTCAGCAGTTTTCTTTTTTATCTTGATCACTGGTCAGTTTTTAAA
This sequence comes from Erpetoichthys calabaricus, assembly GCF_900747795.2. Classification (NCBI taxonomy): domain Eukaryota; kingdom Metazoa; phylum Chordata; class Cladistia; order Polypteriformes; family Polypteridae; genus Erpetoichthys; species Erpetoichthys calabaricus. Next base: position 149,450,312 of record NC_041402.2, on the reverse strand, counting down.
GTGAGATGTTCTACTTATTCTACATGCTTACATCTTTGCTGTATCATATGGTATACTGTGTCGTATACGGGAATTTGACTGTTTCCTATTCTACCCCAATTTGTTAACTGAGATCCAGCAAAAAGAAGGCCCTTAATCTCTGGATAAATTATTTTTAAATTTTCTTTTCATGTTACCTGTATATTTTTATATACTTTGTAAGCACATGGTTAACCTTAACGGAGCTTATTGTATGGATTGTCTGCTTACTTATGGTATGCCAAATACGCCATCTCATGTCCTGTTCTATTTTATAATCTGGTGCTACTTCATCCTAGCATGGTAGCTTTGCCCCGGTCCAGATTTAAGGAACCCTATTGCCTTTACTTCTGATACTATTTCTGGAGTTAGACATGTTCTACAAATGCCTGAGGCAGTTTGCTTTTCTTTTAACCCTGATCTCATCCAGCTCACAAGTAATAACCTATGTTTAAAGTACAAATCATATTGCCAAGCATGTCTTCCATTCATCATTATAACTAGAATCACCGTGCCAGTCTAAGGGAACACCGTAGGCAAGGGCTTTCTGGTAGTAATAGAAAACATAACTGGTACAATTCCAGTCTCCCATTGCTTTTGTTTAAAAATTGATGTGCCTCCTCCATACCTTTTTCACACCAATTGTAATTTGTTCAGTTTAAATTATTCTTATAAAGTGTACTTCTACTTATGAGCCTTTTGGACTATATAGTAATTACAAATATGAAAAATGAAAGGCAGCTTAAATAGAAATCATAATATTGCCTTTAGGGCTAGGCAATATGGGCAACAATTTATACAACTAGTGAGAAAAAGAAGCTGTTGAATCTGCTTAGCAGTCACCTGTGATACATTATGTGGATTGCATAGCAATTGCCAACTTTTGTTAGCAGTTAAAATTGTGTTGCAAAAATTTTGTTTTGCATTTCTCTGCAATTGCAACATACACATCTCAGTTATAATGCTATAGAGTAAGGAAAGTGTTTGGCGTTAATGTAAGTTCATGGGCAAGCACTTTTATGTTGAAGTCTGTATATAACCATGAAGCTCTTCTGTCATAAAGGAGATTTCAAGTAACACCCGCTCAAGCTTTTGAATTTCAGGTGGTGTGAAATTATTCTGTTTCAGAGCCTGAAATGAAAACTCCTAAAAGTAGACTCAGCTTTGCTTTATTTTGAGAAATCATTTCTTTGCGAATAAATGACAATATTTTCTTTTTTTAAATCTAGCATCTTGCCCATAACCTATGTACTAAAAAACATTTCAGCAATATTTAAGCCGTTCAGTATTCTTTTGACAAACAGCACCACATCGTCACCACCTGGTAATCCTTTCTGGTCTCCTTTTCTAACAACTGTCCTAATGGATCTGATTTTTGCTTCCAGCTGTTTATTTTTTTTAAAGATATTACACTACTCCCAATATTTCAGTTTCTTTCAATATTTTATCACAGTCTGTTCAGCAGTTGAAACTTGATTCTCTTGAAAACACAAAACTGTGTTGCAGAACACATATAAACCTGTTTGCTGTTTGTCTAATAGACTAGCAGATATCTTCTGATATGCTCTAAAATACAGACCCAGCCATTCAAAGTGGCATGAGGAACTCTGCAGTGCTTGGGCTATAGTAGAATGCATATATTTCATATATCCACAGACTCATCTGTTCCTACCCCCTTTGCAGTTCTCTGAGCAGCTTGTATTTGCGTACATGCAGGCTTCTGCTTAGAAGTGCCACAGTTTCCAGTAAACTCTACCATTTGTCAGAGCTTAAGCCTCCTGACTGGTGATTCCCTGGCCTAATCATTACAGTACTGTATTTCAGATGGGATAACGGACTGTGGGTCTTTCAGGAACATCAGTTTCTTGTTGATTTACTCTTCAAATTAACACACGTACTGTGGTTGTAAGTGTGAGAAAGGGAAAGTAACAGGAAAAGGACATAAAAAGTGTGTGCTCAGGAAAACTGGCAAAAGTCACAAAGACATATGCCAAATCCAAAACAAGGGTTTATAAGCCTAAGGAGCACAATCTCATAAACCAGAAAAGTAATGTAAGTAGTGAAATACAGAAAGGGTTATGTATTTAAAAATTCGAATGTTCTTCTAGATATACAGAGGAGTTCAAATACTGTCGCTGTTAGAGATATCAGAATGGCCTGACTGCTGGTAAACCCTCCTTTGCAACCCATGATTTTTGTCCAAATGATGAGCATTCAAAATAGCATGATGGCAAAATGGCAAATAATACCTTATTAATTAATTAGTTACAGAGTTTTCATATTTGAATTGTATTCATATATAATTTTGCTGGAACTTTAGTATTTTACCGTAATGCCAAAGATGTGACAGACACGTGAAGGAGAATGCTAGCACAACATCACACATGCTGCCAATTGATTCACTTTCTAAGACATAGTCCATATTATCTGCCCATGTTTCAGAGCTGGCCACCGTCACATGTCTTACTTGACTGCTGCTACCATCCTATGTGATTTTGTCGTATTTTCCATATACAGTACTTGTTTATTGCATACAGGCTAAAATCACATTTGCATTTACAATTGTGTTAAACATGGTCACTATCTGTTTTGTCTACCTTGAAATATGGTGTGAGAGATCCAATTATAGTCTAATTACCAATGTATTTACTCTTGATTTTTAATATGGTCAAGTGCTATTCAATCATAGTCAGATCATGAAACCTCACATTAATGCCAGGTGGTCTCTAATAGAGCTTGACATGAACTGACATCATTTACAGGCTTTTTTTGCATATTCGATGGATGGAACATACTGGAAAATACACTACAATGTACAGAGAAGCTGACTGTGCTTATGCATTCTGCAGGTGGCCCATTCCATGAATGTTAATGATTATATTGTGATGGCTGCCATAAGGCATGCCCACTATACACAAAGAACACTAAATGGGACAGCATTAATAGGGTTATTACTAAAATGTATTTAAAGATTCCTATTTGGTTAGTATTTTGTTATTAAAAAAGAAACCTGAAATTAAAACGAATGTTCTTGCCTTGACCTTAGATTGAACATCAATCTCTAGTACTAAAGAGCCCCTGGTTTACTGCTATGCCATTATGTTACAGTGTTTGATTGTAAAGCAACAAATGAACCAGTCAAATTGTAGTTGTGTATAAAAAATAATGTATCATCTTGACTGAGGAATGGAGTTAGTGTTCTGAAATTCTTGATGGTAGCTGGCCTTTAAAAGGACTGTTAAAACGACAGAACCTGCTGTGTCCTTCCTCAACTACTCTTCATTGGTGCTCTGGACCTTTGTGGCTCCACATGCTGCTAGCTTCCTTGTCCCCAGCCTGTGCATATACGCCACCAGCTCTCTGTGATAAAGTGGGTTGGCTATATGCTCCCACTCCTGTTTGGGAGCCTCTTGAACCCACCACCATTGATAACACAAGCAAGGATGAGCCTAGCAAGTGGAAACACATACTGTACATATAGACAAGGGATAGGTGCATAAAGTGAATGGTGCTTTTATTAAAAACCAAACAGTGCTCAAAACAGTGCAGCGCATCAAATTATCTTATCTACTGTCTATTACTTAACGAAGGTTGTATATATGCACGGATGCCACAGGCCAGACACACCGAAGGCGCACACGCACTGTGCCTCAGCGCCCCAGAGTCAAATCCAGCAGCTTCCCAGACTCAGTAGGTGGCGCCCAAACAACACAACACAACCTGTAAACTAAACTTCAGGTCACAATACAACCGCCGCCCGAACACGACCGTGCACACCACCGCATATACAACCTTCGTTTAGTAATGTTTATGAAGGTTGTATATACAGTGCATCTGGAAAGTATTCACAGCACATCACTTTTTCCACATTTTGTTATGTTACAGCCTTATTCCAAAATGGATTAAATTCATTTTTTTTCCTCAGAGTTCGACACACAACACCCCATAATGACAACGTGAAAAAAGTTTACTTGAGGTTTTTGAAAATTTATTAAAAATAAAAAAATTGAGAAAGCACATGTGCATAAGTATTCACAGCCTTTGCCATGAAGCTCAAAATTGAGCTCAGGTGCATCCTGTTTCCCCTGATCGTCCTTGAGATGTTTCTGCAACTTAATTGGAGTCCACCTGTGGTAAATTCAGTTGATTGGACATGATTTGGAAAGGCACACACCTGTCTATATAAGGTCCCACAGTTGACAGTTCATGTCAGAGCCCAAACCAAGCATGAAGTCAAAGGAATTGTCTGTAGACCTCCGAGACAGGATTGTCTTGAGGCACAAATCTGGGGAAGGTTACAGAAAATTTTCTTCTGCTTTCAAGGTCCCAATGAGCACAGTGGCCTCCATCATCCGTAAGTGGAAGAAGTTCGAAACCACCAGGACTCTTCCTAGAGCTGGCCGGCCATCTAAACTGAGCGATCGGGGGAGAAGGGCCTTAGTCAGGGAGGTGACCAAGAACCCGATGGTCACTTTGTCAGAGCTCCAGAGGTCCTCTGTGGAGAGAGGAGAACCTTCCAGAAGTACAACCATCTCTGCAGCAATCCACCAATCAGGCCTGTATGGTAGAATGGCCAGAAGAAAGCCACTCCTTAGTAAAAGGCACATGGCAGCCCGCCTGGAATTTGGCAAAAGGCACCTGAAGGACTCTCAGACCATGAGAAAGAAAATTCTCTGGTCTGATGAGACAAAGATTGAACTCTTTGGTGTGAATGGCAGGCGTCACGTTTGGAGGAAACCAGGCACTGCTCATCACCAGGCCAATACCATCCCTACAGTGAAGCATGGTGGTGGCAGCATCATGCTGTGGGGATATTTTTCAGCGGCAGGGACTGGGAGACTAGTCAGGATAAAGGGAAAGATGACTGCGGCAATGTACAGAGTAGTGCTGGGCGGTATACCGGTTCATACCGAAAACCATTTTTTATTTTTTTTATGATATGGATTTTTGTTATACCGCAACACCGGTTTAAATTGCCTAAACGACGTTCGGAACGTGGCGCAGCGGGAAACTGTTCAAGTGGGGACCTTTTTCACTGCTACACCGCTAAACACAGATTTGTTGCATTAGGGCTCTTTTTCACTGCTACACCACCAAATAGGTAGCAGTAGCGTAGGTATTGCGTGGTCAAAATGGACAGAGAACATTCCGAAACTGAAGCCGACGATAAAGTTGAACATGATGAACAGAGGAACTTTTGCCGAAAAAAAGGAGTCACGTCCGTTGCCTGGAGATACTTTAGTTTTAAAAGGTCAGATGTGTAAATACTGTTTCTATACTACTGAATAATACTGCAAGCCAAGTTGTACTTGTTTTATTTGTTTTCAACACAGTGTAATGTACCTGGGTACTGTGTAATAGTGTGACGACATGTTGGCATTATTCTCGACATTTCTACTTTATTCTCGCCGTTTATGTCAAGATTAAAGTCGACATGTTGACTTTATTCTCGTAATTTGTCATTAAAGTAGAACATCGTAAACTAAACTTCATCGTAAAATGAATAATTTACTAGATTTTCTCAAACCCCTTCATAAGTTATATAGCACATTAAATGCTTTGTGTTAAGTGATTCTTAAACTGACTTCTTCTTGCACTAAGAGGAGGCGCCGGCAGCGATCGCCGCACAGAATACACTCACTTCATGATCTTCCTGCTCTCTGAACATTTAGAATGCTAAGATAAATGCTTAATATAATTTTCATGGTGAAATGCATTAAAGCATGCATTAATCATATGGGGGCACGGCGGTGTGCCTGCCTTGCATTTGCATGTTTTTCTGGTGGGTTTACTCGGCGTGCTTCAGTTTCCTTTCAAAGTCATGTAGGATGTGGGGTTTTGTTGTGCTATATTGACCCTGCTAGTGTATGTTTTGCTTGTATTCATCCTGCGATGTGCTGGCGACTCGTTCAGAGATGGGCGCAACTCTGAATGGATGGCATAATTAAACATGTATAACGAAGATATTTTTAAAGTTCTGAACACTCCGTGGGCTAAGTTTATAACTAGTTTTAATTTCACAAACACGTTTATCGTGTGGTGATTGGTTATATGGTGAAAGAAAAAGGAAGGATAGGAACTGGGGTTTTGGTACGTCAGATAGAGACAGCAGGCATGCAATAAAGATAGCCCGCTCAGAAGAACATGCATTGAATTCTGTGTCTCCAACCAGCAGATCACAAACCCAACATTTACACAATATTTAAGTTAAACCTGTGCGATAGCTGTTCATACATCCAGTTTTCTGGAGCCTTGTCACACCTGCCATAAAGTTCTCTACACTGAACATACACCTGGGGACCCCTAACTGCGAGGGAGCAGCACTACCACCTCACTACCCTCATGTGTAATACCTGCTTTAATGCATTTCATCATGAAAATGATATCAAGTATTTATCTTAGCATTCTAAATTTTCAGAAAGCAAGAATATCATGAAGTGAATGGATTCTGTATGGTGATCGCTGTCTTCTCTTAGTGCGGAGGAAGTCAGTTTAAGAAGCGTAGTGATTAACCACTGGGTCGGGGAACGTAACACAAAGCATTTAATGTGCTGCATTAATTTATGACGGGGTAAATTAAGTAATTGATTAAACATTGATTTTAGGAAGAAGTTTAGTTTACGACATTCTACTTTAATTATGAAGTAAACTATGAGAATAAAGTGGAAATGTCGACTTTAATCTCGACATAAACGGCGAGAATAAAGTGGAAATGTTGACTTTGTTCTCGACATATAGTTTGTTTTTTTCTTCCCAGTATAGCTTAGCTTGAAGCAAGGTCCATATTAATGCAGTTTGCCTAAATGATGGTTCGGTTGGTAAAGATGTCATCACCAAGTTGCACTTGTTTTATTTTATTTTAATTTGGTGAATACTGTGTAATGCACCTGGGCTTGAAGTCTTGAAGTAATAGTGCAAGTATCAGTAATAATACTATTATTTATTTTATTGTTATTATTTATTTAGTTTAAATATTATGCAGTTTAATGATGATAAAGTTGTTTAAAAAGTCACTTTAACGTGTCAGTGGACAGAGATTGTTAACATTAACAGAAAGTGTAGTTGGTTTACAAAAAATATTTACTATTTATTCCTTTTCTAAAACATATTCGGTGCAATACAATTTTTGACAAGCACTTCTGGATATTTTACTAAGTCTAAATGCCTCTTTGTATGGTTGAAAATATGTTGTCAAAATTATAGATTGTTTTTGCAAAATTTGTTCAATAAAAAGGTTCTATATTTTGACTGCATCTGTCATGCAATGTGATACCTTCTCCATTAGTGCCACCCCCTTGAAAACTATCACTTTATGGGGCAATGCAAAACTGTATTAATACTTGTGTGCACATTAAAATGTGTTTTTTTGTACAATGTACAATACTCTTGACAGTGGAATAGGTTATTCTTAGCCAGTAATTGCAGTGGAAAATGTGGTTAACATCCACTTATGCATGGGGAAAAAAATACCGTCAAATACCGTGAAACCGGGATAATTTAGAAAAATACCGTGATATAGAATTTTGGTCATACCGCCCACCCCTAGTACAGAGACATCCTGGATGAAAACCTGCTCCAGAGCGCTCTTGACCTCAGACTGGGGCGACGGTTCATCTTTCAGCAGGACAACGACCCTAAGCACACAGCCAAGATATCAAAGGAGTGGCTTCAGGACAACTCTGTGAATGTCCTTGAGTGGCCCAGCCAGAGCCCAGACTTGAATCTGATTGAATATCTCTGGAGAGATCTTAAAATGGCTGTGCACCGACGCTTCCCATCCAACCTGATGCAAAGAGGAATGGGCGAAACTGGCAAAGGATTGGTGTGCCAAGCTTGTGGCATCATATTCAAAAAGACTTGAGGCTGTAATTGCTGCCAAAAGTGCATCAACAAAGTATTAAGCAAAGGCTGTGAATACTTATGTACAGTTAGGTCCATAAATATTTGGACAGAGACAACTTTTTTCTAATTTTGGTTCTGTACATTACCACAATGAATTTTAAATGAAACAACTCAGATGCAGTTGAAGTGCAGACTTTCAGCTTTAATTCAGTGGGGTGAACAAAACGATTGCATAAAAATGTGAGGCAACTAAAGCATTTTTTAACACAATCCCTTCATTTCAGGGGCTCAAAAGTAATTGGACAATTGACTCAAAGGCTTTTTCATGGGCAGGTGTGGGCAAGTCCGTCGTTATGTCATTATCAATTAAGCAGATAAAAGGCCTGGAGTTGATTTGAGGTGTGGTGCTTGCATGTGGAAGATTTTGCTGTGAACAGACAACATGCGGTCAAAGGAGCTCTCCATGTAGGTGAAAGAAGCCATCCTTAAGCTGCAAAAACAGAAAAAACCCATCCGAGAAATTGCTACAATATTACGAGTGGCAAAATCTACAGTTTGGTACATCCTGAGAAAGAAAGCAAGCACTGGTGTACTCAGCAACGCAAATAGACCTGGACATCCACGGAAGACAACAGTGGTGGATGATCGCAGAATCATTTCCATGGTGAAGAGAAACCCCTTCACAACAGCCAACCAAGTGAACAACACTCTCCAGGGGGTAGGCGTATCGATATCCAAGTCTACCATAAAGAGAAGACTTCATGAAAGTAAATACAGAGGGTGCACTGCAAGGTGCAAGCCACTTATAAGCCTCAAGAATAGAAAGGCTAGATTGGACTTTGCTAAGGAACATCTTAAAAAGCCAGCACAGTTCTGGAAAAACATTCTTTGGACAGATGAAACCAACATCAACCTCTACCAGAAAGATGGCAAGAAAAAAGTACGGAGAAGGCGTGGTACAGCTCATTATCCAAAGCATACCACATCATCTGTAAAACACGGTGGAGGCAGTGTGATGGCTTGGGCGTACATGGCTGCCAGTGGCACTAGGACACTAGTGTTTATTGATGATGTGACACAGGACAGAAGCAGCCTAATGAATTCTGAGGTGTTCAGAGACATACTGTCTGCTCAAATCCAGCTAAATGCAGTCAAATTGATTGGGCGGTGTTTCATGATACAGATGGACAATGACCCAAAACATACAGCCAAAGCAACCCAGGAGTTTATTAAAGCAAAGAAGTGGAAAATTCTTGAATGGCCAAGTCAGTCACCTGATCTTAACCCAATTGAGCATGCATTTCACTTGTTGAAGACTAAACTTCAGACAGAAAGGCCCACAAACAAACAGCAACTGAAAGCTGCTGCAGTAAAGGCCTGGCAGAGCATTAAAAAGGAGGAAACCCAGCATCTGGTGATGTCCATGAGTTCAAGACTTAAGGCTGTCATTGCCAGCAAGGGGTTTTCAACCAAGTATTAGAAATGAACATTTTATTTCCAGTTATTGAATTTGTCCAATTACTTTTGAGCCCCTGAAATGAAGGGATTGTGTTAAAAAATGCCCTAGTTGCCTTACATTTTTATGCAATCGTTTTGTTCACCCCACTGAATTAAAGCTGAAAGTCTGCACTTCAACTGCATCTGAGTTGTTTCATTTAAAATTCATTGTGGTAATGTACAGAACCAAAATTAGAAAAAAGTTGTCTCTGTCCAAATATTTATGGACCTACAGAACCAAAATTAGAAAAATGTTGTCTGTGTCCAAATATTTATGGACCTAACTGTACATGTGATTTCTCAGTTTTTTTATTTTTAATAAATTTGCAATAACCTCAAGTAAACTTTTTTCACGTTGTTATTATGGGGTGTTGTGTGTAGAATTCTGAGGAAAAAAATGAATTTAATCCATTTTGGAATAAGGCTGTAACATAACAATGTGGAAAAAGTGATGCGCTGTGAATACTTTCCGGATGCACTGTATGCACGGATGCCAGACGCAACCCGTGACGAAAGCGCACACGCACAGCGCCTCAGCGCCCCAGAGTCAAACCCAGCGGCTTCCCAGAGTCAGTAGATGGCACTCAAACAACACAACACAACCTGTAAACTAAACTTGAGGTAAAGCGTTCACGCCAACAAGTTGTCATGGTGACATATTTAAACATAGACATAGAATAACTAGATGCCTCATGACCAGCAGAATCGTACGTCAACGTCGCCGCCATATTGTGAGTGGCACTGCTGTGGAGTGAAGTAATGAATAATGTGCTGCTTGGGATTGTACAAACCGCTGAACTCTCCAAACCAGATCCCGGGGGATTACATTTCATAGATAAGGCTGAACAATTGTTTTGGTTATAGTTGGCCATTAGAAAATCCCGTTTTATAATCTTTACTTTAGCTAAGCCAGGCTAAGCTAGCAAAGCTATGCATTTATGTGCTCAAGTGAGCCTCCAAACAACGTTTTGGCTAAACGTATTTAGTCACTACCTATGTAGATTGTTGTTAGCTGTTAACATTTCTCAAACTTGATGATGTTTTTTCTCAAGGAGCACATTGAGGAAACACAGTTTAAAATTGACAACCATCATTTTATGCTGATGAACCTTCAAGCCCCATCTTGAGCGCAGGCCACATGCTCCTTCCTCGGGCTCCATTCCCGTCAGCCTGCTTCCGTCTCTTTTGCACTTGCTCACTCACTTGCTTTAGCCCTTCTCTCCATTCATTAACCTCCATGTTTGTTTCTCTCATTTTTGTTTCTTTTTCATTTTCCTTTGTTTCATTTCTGTCCTCATCTGCAATGGCTTGCCCTTATATGCCTCTGTGGGCACACTGCCTCAATCACGATCCATGGAAAGCCAATGGAGCAATCAAGACAGAACACACCCTCATGTGCAGGTGCGCTCCGTCTCAATCACTCTAACAACCACCAGCAGCTGCGCGAGCACGCATGCCCACAGAGATCAAGCCAACTATTTAATTATTTATTTACTTAAAAAACAACCACTTGCTGCTTATATGCAGACCCACTATTCCACAATCCCCCTCACATCATATGGTGGCAATACCATCTGCTGCACTTTCCCCACTTCTGTAAGCTGATCAGAAACCAAGATCTCACCTGAGGCTCACTAGAGATCACACATCCAGGACATGGAACTTTAGTGGTGGAGGGGCACCTCCATACTACACCCTCCTCTCTACACTCTGTAGAGCTGCTTTTATGAGCACCTCCATAGTACACCCTCATCTCTACACTCTGAAGAGCTACTTTTATGGCCATCTTCTAAAGTTAGCCTTGCCTTTCTGATAGTTTGCAGTCACTTGAAAAACATTTCCCTCTCAGGTCTGTAATAAATTTTATTCATATTTTATAGTATACTAGTCATTTAGCCCATTACAATAACGGGCACTAGAACAGTAGTGCATAAACATTAGTAGGAACAGTCTATATTAAATGGCAAGGGACTTTGACCTCATTCTTTTTGTTGGTCGTATTTTTCTTTCTTTCAGCCTTTCTTTTGTTGATGTTTAGTTGCTGAGCTGACCGTTCTTCGTGGGCTGCCGCCGTGTATTGTGTGTCTTTAATTTTCTGTGACAGTAATACTGTCTTGTATGTCCGCTGGCTTGAACGTCCGTAATATACCTTTAATTTTCTCTGGCGGTAGTACAGGCGTGCGCGTCGGTAATATACCTTTAATCTCCTCTGACAGTAATACTGGCTTGTATGTGGCTGTAATATGAGTCACTGTATTGTGTACCTTTAATTTCCTCTCGCAGTAATACTGGTTTGTATTTCCGTAAAACACCTGTAACTTTCTCTGACAGTAATATCGCGCATCGCACCATGCCCCGCGCATGCGCACTTCACCAGAAGACACACACACACAGACACCTGGACGCACACAGGGATTTTATTAAAGAGGATTTTTAAAGTAATAACACTGTGTAAACCTGCACTGTACATCATTTACATCCTTTATACTTATGGAAAGGACAATGAAAACAAATTAATATTACCGGTATATATCCTATTAAGCGTTTCTGATAAGTAATGTGTTTTATGTGATAGCAAGAGCAAATATTCAGAGAAAAGTATAAAACATTATAAATCTTTTATAAAGTATAAATGTAATGTAGTCAGAACAAGTATGTCATAACTTTTTCAAAATAACCGTAGTAAGCAACCGAGTAGTTGTCACATTCCATATCAAGTGGATTGAAATGCTAATAGGAATGAGATTAAATGAGGCAATTCTATCATTTAAAGTGTGATGCATCACAGGGTATATACAGCCAAGGAGGGTTTGAAAAATAAGTGCCAGCTTTAACATAAATGGTGAATAATCAGCTGTGTTTGTCAAACCCATCAACGTACAAGTTTCTTACTAATCAACAAGTTCACACAAATCAAACTGGAACAATATTAAATAGTTTTATAAGATGTTTTGTAGCTTAAAGATATATAAAATGATCAAGTAAGGGCCTATGTAAGCAGGGCTGCCACAGATTATTATTTTGTAAGCAATTAATCTATTGACTATTTTTCTTTTAATCTGACTAATTTTGTCCAAATAATTTAAACAGGCATATTTATGAAATAATTTGATATATATATATATAACTTGAAAACATCTGGATATGAAAAAACACAACTAAAATGACTCCAACAAGAAAACAAACAAGAAAACAAACAAGAAAACACTATTATTGAAAAAATATTTAAATCAAAAAAGCTTGAAAATAAAAAAAAAATCTATTTTTGATCAATATTGGACTTTTTAACATAACTTGGTATCGGCAGTCCAACTTGAAATAAGACCAAATAAACAGACTTTTGAGTTCTTTTAGTCCTCAGAGTTACAGTGGATCCAATTTGACTCATTTCACTCTTTTTTTTTTTTTTTAATCCATCTTGAATTGAGTTAGAAGTTATTCATAGAGATCATGAATATACTGTGCCTGCCTGGCATATTTTGCATATTGTGGTATAATATACACTATTGGTCAAAAGTTTTGAAACACCTCAGTTTTTCCTGTTTTTCTTCATATTTAATCAGTTGAAATGCAATTTATGGCCTTAAAGGACAAAAAAGTAAGGAGTAAACTTCCAGAGGTTTAAATTTAAAGTTTAGGTTAGCAAAAACTGAAAAAAGGACATTTCAGAATATTACAAATGGACTTTCTTCTGGGAACAACTAATAGGTTACAACCTGCAGATGTTCTGTAGCAATTACAATAAATTAAGCCTTGCAAGTTGAAACACAGTTTGCACAAGTGTCCCAACTTCTGTTGATTACAGTACTTGAAAAGAATTGGAACAGAAGTACTACTTGAACAATATTACACTGTAGAAAGTTGTAAATTCCAGTGATAATGGCAAGAAACAGCAATTAATAAATGAAATGAGAAAGAGCATTATTACTGTTAGAAGCGTAGGCCTTTCATAAGTATCCAAAAGAAACTTAAGTGTCACTGAGTTCAGCGGTGTCCTCCACAATCCAAAGGCAATTGACAACTGGAAGAAACTGTGATAGGAAGAGATTTGGCAGACCCAGATTTACAACCCAATCAGAAGACAAGTTCCTGAGGGTCACTAGCTTGTGTGATAGGTGCCTCACAGCGCAACAGCTTTAAGCACAGCTTAACAGTGGTCGAAAAAACCAAGTCTCAGTTTCTACTGTGATGAAGAGACTTTGTGCTACAAGTTTGACAGGGTGAGTGGCAGTAAGAAAGCAGTTCCTTAAAGGACAAAATAGGGCTTTGAAATACCAGCTCAGGACTACTGCAGACTGGAAGAAAATTTTATAAACTTATTAATCAAAATTTCAAATCTTCGGTTTGTCATGCAGGGTGTTTGTATGCTGTTGAGTTAGTGAAAGCATGGTTGCTCAGTGTGTGACACCAACTGTCAAAAGGAGGAAGTGTGATGGTCTGGGGTCCTTGTGCTGTAGGCAGACTTGGTGACTTGCACAGAGTGACTGGCATTCTGAATCAAAATGGTTACCACAGTTTGGCTGTTATATAAGCAGAATTTGGCTACTTTGATGAATCAAAAATTTGAATACAATTTTGTACACTTAATGATTCCTTGACTTATTTTTATTTGCCATTGTTTATTTTTCTATGTCTTTATTTCATTAAACATTAAGACATTAAACTGTGCATATTTCCATAATAACTGAAAAAACCTGAGGTGTTCTAAAACTTGTATTGTAAAGTATAAATGATACCAACTGAAATAATTTTGCAGGAAATGGGCAACTCATACCTCTTAAAGAGAACACTGAGGTCAAAATTAATATTCTGTAATTTTGCAACTGTAACAGAATAATTGTAAGTTAAACTTTTCAGTAAAGGCTCATTTTGGCACTTCTAACTTTGGTACAGCTTCACGTTTCGTTCTTAATGACTGCGCAACAAGGTTATTATAGTTAACGAAAACTAAAATCAAAACTGAAACTATTATTAAAAAAAACATTTTTGTAAACTGAAATAAAATAATTAACAAAACCGAAATGAAAAGCTAAAACTAAACAAAACTATTAAAGTAGCTGGAATAACTGAAATAAAATAATAATTTACTATAATATTTTTAGTTTTCATTTTTGAATGAATATTCTTGCCGTTAGTCTTTAACCCTTGTAAGTTTTCTCTAAAACAGAAAGTCATCCACCACGAACCGCCCGCATATATTCATCCAGTGAATGATGGCTGGTGACGGAGGGCGGCTGTTAACACAGCATTTGCGGTGACAGAGCAAGCTGAGTGCGGGTGCGTAAAGCGTGAGAAATAGAAAGCGATTTGCGTACCACCTTTCTTTATGCTTGTTGTATATCAAGATGCAATTCAAATGACTGAAATCAGAATTTGGTGGTCAACAAAACGTTTACCATATGGACAGAAAAATCATGAGTGAGTAACGTTTCAGTTTATTTCTCAGGTGTATGCTTTTTGTTGACGGCAGTTTACCTGCCACTTCGTATATGAGAAAGTAAAAATGATTTATCCTGTGCGAAGTATAGAGAAAGTACAGTAATCATGAAAAAATTCGACCTCGATATTTTGATGAATCTTGACGTTATAGACTAACCAGTGTCCAACAATACAGTTTTTTTGAATTGTGTGTGTTTGACTGTTTGTGTGTAAACACGATAACTCAAAAACGCAACTAGATAGATGGATGAAATTCGGCATGTGGTTGTTAACACCACAATTATAGATCTGTATTAACTTTTGGGCTAAATCCATCAACCGGAAGTGGTACTTTACCTGAATACATACTCGATTTTTTTTTTATTTATACAGCTGCAGAGTCCGATTTATTCAACTTTTATAATAATAATTGTTCAATATATTATTAATTTGATTTGTTGTTGATGGTTCCTTAATGTACATAGTATAAATATATAATTATTGTCTTGCGGTTTACTCCTCAAATATCCATCCACATATCTGAGTATACAAGAAAGTCGAGGGGAGAGCACTCCCGGTTTTTGAAAATAAAACGGCACTGATTGAGAGACTGACTAGGTCATCATATAAGATCAGCATATTGTTGCTGACAATCACTTTTGCTTTAAAAACAGTTTAACAATGAAGCGATACAAACAAAGGTAGAGAGTCTGACAAGTGATGAAAAACTAAACATACTAATGGGTTTTTGTATTTATCCCATATTTATTAATTTATCATTTTTCATATTCACAACTCAAAATACCTGGTATTGTGCAAGGAATACATTAGCAGAATTATATTTTAAAATATTTGTCACCCTTTTTTCAATGTTTTTCTCTCTCTCTCAAAACAGATAGTTGAAATATCGTATTCTTTTTGTTCTTAACATCAGCCTTATCATACATATTGCATACCAGGGAGTTTTCCTGCCTTGCATTCAAACCTGCTGTGGTAGGCTCCAGATTTCCTGCAATCCTACTCTGGATAAACAGGTTTAGATAATGTATACGTTGTTCTTAATTTCAGACGCTGTCTCTGTTGTTTTATGCCTGTCCATACTCCTATTACCTGCTCTTGCTCTGCTCATTATAGGTTTACTGTCCTTTATGGTGGTCTATTCAAGACTCAGTGCCCCTAACCTTGACACTACATTTTTGTTGTTCCTTGTTTCCTTCAATACAGCTAGGTGGAGTCTACACACTGATTCAAGTCTAAGAGCCCTGTTCTTCCTAAGCCCCTGTGATTTCCATGAGAAAATATTTTAAAAATTATAAAATTGTGTAAAATTGTTCATATTCAGTGTCTAGTTTTGGTTAATCTTGTTTTTATCAGACAAAAACAAAACCAGATAGTAAACCAGGCAGTGTAGTAAGCTTCCATTAACATTAAACTCATACCCAAATCTGTTAAGTGTACAGTTCTGTCTGATTGTGACACAAAACTAACACCGTAGGCGCTCCATGCCATAATTACTAAAACTAAAACTGAAACTAATATATATATAAATAAAATAGAAATGTCTTTGTGAAATAAAAACTAAACTAAAACTAAAAATACATGATGAAGGAAAACTAAAACTAAACTGAATTTCCAAGTATGGTCAGAAAAAATATAGAAATAAAAACTAATATGAAAAGGTAAAACTATAATAACCTTGCTGCGCAACAAGCTTTTTTTTTAGTTCTGGTTGCTTGTTATTGCCATTAACACATTTAAACATATATTGTTTATAAAAATGGTAATGAACACAGTTGAAAGTACACACATAAATGCTGTACATTCATTTTAAATCCTTGATGTTATGTGCTTTGAGTATGAGAAAAGCCTGTACATAAAATGTACAATTATTATTACTAGCTGAAATACCCAGCGTTGCCCGGGAGGAAAATAAAGTGTGTTTTTTTTTTTTTTAATTGTTTGAGAAAAATATAATTTAAAAAAACCACAACTTTAAAAATAAAAATAAATGAACAAACAGTGAAGACTCACTAATGTCTTTGTCTTGCGGTCTTGTATGTATGTTATCATCCAGTTGACACTCGTGTACCAAGTGTCATGAAAATCTCTGCAGCTGTTCGGAAGTGATGATGGAACATATATACATATACACACACACACATACAGTGACTTAATGAAATGGGACAAACTTTAAAAATCAATAGACATTGGCAGTGTATCTGATCGTGTTCAGCTATGCACATGGGGAGAAAAGCACATGCCCATGATATCTCTAGCAATCAGCAGCTACCCTCTAAAACACACGTAGTTGTAATGTCTCTCTCAAAAATGTTAAACGTTACTCCTTAACAATCTGTTGATGATAATGTGTGTTGAACAAACATGTATCGCTAGCTAAGCGGAGGCAAGGTGCACTCCAACACATGGTAAGACGTAGAGTAACTCGAACAGAGGCTGGTGAGGGAATGAGGAAGGCCCCGCCCCCCTGCTCTCGGCCCACAGCCACTCTGTTGGATTTGCATAAATACATCGGAACTATGGTAGTTAGTGCAATGAGAGAAGTCACAAAATCAACCAAAAAGTTCAAGCAAATTATAAGAAACAACCAGATCTAAATCCGTTAAGTAATTGTCTCGTGAAAACCGGACAGACATAAAGCGGACAGACATACAGACAGAACGTTTTTGGACAACAAAATTTTTAAAACCGTTTCTTAGCAAGCACCTATGGGCCAAGGGTAACCTACATTCCAAATTTCAAGTCCCAAGTCCTCATGGTTTGGGAGATTTCGTGATGTGTGAGTCAGTGGTATTTGGCTTTTTTATATACTGTATATATATATATATATATATATATATATATATATATATATATATATATAATATACAGTATACAGTAATCCCTCGCTATATCGCGCTTCGCCTTTCGCGGCTTCACTCCATCGCGGATTTTATATGTAAGCATATTTAAATATATATCGCGGATTTTTCGCTGCTTCGCGGGTTTCTGTGGACAATGGGTCTTTTAATTTCTGGTACATGCTTCCTCAGTTGGTTTGCCCAGTTGATTTCATACAAGGGACGCTATTGGCAGATGGCTGAGAAGCTACCCAGCTTACATTTCTCTTTCTCTTGCGCTGACTTTCTCTGATCCTGACGTAGGGGGATTGAGCAGGGGGGCTGTTCGCACACCTAGACTATACGGACGCTCGTCTAAAAATGCTGAAAGATTATCTTCACGTTGCTATTTTTTGTGCAGCTGCTTCCTGAAACGACATGCTGCACCGTGCTTCGCATACTTAAAAGCTCGAAGGGCACGTATTGATTTTTGCTTGCTTGTTTTTCTGTGTCTCTCTCTCTCTTTCTGTGCTCTTGATGGAGGGGGTGTGAGCTGCCGCCTTCAACAGCTTTCTGCCGCAGTGCTTCGCATACTTAAAAACAAACAGCCCTATTGATTTTCCTCTGCCTTTATGACAGTCTCTGCTCCTGACTTATTTGAAGAGGAAGATATGTTTGCATTCTTTTAATTGTGAGACAGAACTGTCATCTCTGTCTTGTCATGGAGCACAGTTTAAACTTTTAAAAAAGAGACAAATGTTTGTTTGCAGTGTTTGAATAACGTTCCTGTCTCTCTACAACCTCCTGTGTTTCTGCGCAAATCTGTGACCCAAGCATGACAATATAAAAATAACCATATAAACATATGGTTTCTACTTCGCGGATTTTCTTATTTCGCGGGTGGCTCTGGAACGCAACCCCCGCGATGGAGGAGGGATTACTGTATAATATACAGTATATAAACTGTGTAAGCCTATCCTAGATCCTAGAAAGTATTGAAATCATCAGTACTACTCTGGGCATCTCTCTCCTAGAAGGATTTGTGTTGCCGACTTGCCCGCATCGTTTGTACATTAGCAGCTAAGCGACTGTCTTTCTTCGGAGGTTTCCTTTTGCTGGTGTGCTGGCCTCACTTGCGTATCCTTGGAGCTGGAGCCCTTACCCCGACTCTAGCTCTCACTTCTGGGCTGGACATGCACACACACTTCCACACGTAGATGTTTTTATGTATATATATATATATATATATGTATATATATATATGGCTGTTCCAGGCACAAAGACGGATTGAGTCCAAAAAATAGTTGGGATGCCAACTCTATTTAATTTCAAAATCAACAGGGGTGCAGTGGTGCTCAAACATAAACAATGCTGGCTGTCACCTCCAGTTCGCCCTCTGGTGGTCATTCCGAGTGTCAACTGGATGATAACATGCATACAAGACAGCAAGATCAGCCCCCACCCTACCCAGAAGGGGGTGGGTTAGGGCTGATTTCACCCTACAGTATTTTTAGTCGACCAATGAGAAACGTGTACCAA